>NC_088302.1:21462286-21762286 GCF_032854445.1 Liolophura sinensis
GATCTGTCTGGTTTCCTCCCCACCACGAAGCTGGCTGCCATCTTATATATATATATATATATATATATATATATACTGCCATCTTATATATATATATATATATATATATATATATATATATATATATATATATATGCCCCCTTGGGGTTTCTGGGGTGATAAGAATAGGACCTCAGCCCTCTAGGCAAGCTTGTCGTAAAAGTCGACTAACCTAGAGTTCTCCTGTGTCAGCCCGGTGAATATTGGTTGTGTGAGAGGCAACCGGGGAGCGACCTGTTTGCCGTGGGTTGCGACCCGTAATCTCCGAGGACGGGATCCTGGTGGCTGAGGGTGTGTTGGTCTTGCGAGATCCTCACGCCCAACACGTCACTTTGGCCCTTACTTGGAGTGAGACGGGAGGTCGGATGGGCCTGGTCCGATCAATCAGCTTGGTCATGTCTTGCCTCTGCATTGTCCCAGAATTTCTCCATAACACCATTCCTTAAAGAAAATGTTATTTCTGAAACTTCGTTTACAGACTACGTTTTGAGGCGGTGGCTCATGGGTCAATCGAGTAGATTGAATTTAACCTTTGGTATAAATCAATCTGTTCGAGTATACCTCATATGGAATCCTTGGTGTCTTTCCTGCCGGGTATTCCCAGGTTCAGGCATCGCCCTTGTTGGCACTCCGTAGTGGGTGGCGAACATATGAGATGAAATTTATATATATATGCCATGTCTTCCTCAAACCTTTCAGTTAATGTCTCCAGTATATCTAACAGGCCTTCCTCTCAGCTGATTTCAAGTACTGATAAGTAGAGAAAATTAGAGGTTTTGGCTGACTCAGTTGATAACGAACAGGACAGTTGGCCGGCTTTCATCGTTCTCTCAACAAAGAGTGAACAGAAGCCGGCCTCAAAAATTCATCCAGTTGTACTTAAAGGCCTTGCAGGGATCAGCAGGTACTTTAAAAAAAACGTCAAAAAGTTACGATCTGGAGACATTCTCATTGAATGTTTTCGGAAACAACAATCCATCAATTTATTAGCTTTGAATAAAATAACTGATATTCCTGTGTATCCCCTCATAATTCCCTGAACAGCTGTGAGGGAATTATACGTGACAGGGATCAGGATATCATTGATTTATCAGAAAAGCTAATCTGCACAGAACTGAAATCGCAGGGTGTTGCCAGAGTGAAACGCTTCACTATGAAGAAGTCTGGTAACATCATTAAACTAAGTACATATCTTCTAACCTTCAACAGTAAATCTATTCCGTCGTATATCTACATTGGCCCGTATAGGGTTAATGTGGAGTTGTATATCCCTAACCTGACACGTTGTTTTAACTTCAAAAGTTTGGTCATGGCAAGGGCCAATGCAAAAATAAACTGGTTTGTTTTTGGTGCAGCAGTGAAGGTCATGATGGTTTCGACTGTAGCAGCACAGCTAAGTGCTGCAGTTGCAGTGGAGATCACGTGGCCTCCTCTAGGGACTGCCCACTTTCCGTAAAAGAAAAACAAATAATCACTATAAAAAACTAAAAACAATATATCATATCAGGAGGCCTGCAAACTAGTCTCGCCTCCTA
Organism: Liolophura sinensis; assembly: GCF_032854445.1. Taxonomy (NCBI): domain Eukaryota; kingdom Metazoa; phylum Mollusca; class Polyplacophora; order Chitonida; family Chitonidae; genus Liolophura; species Liolophura sinensis. Next base: position 21,463,861 of record NC_088302.1, read on the forward strand.
ATACTTCACTGCAGACTTTATTTGCCAATGCGGTCAAGCGAGTAGCATCTGTTGCTACTCAAACCTCCTTGACTTGGCCCATTGGAAACGACAAACCTAGTTCTCTACAACCTGCTGCTCAACCTGCCCATAATCCTGCTCAACCCAGACGACTACAGTAACTCAAAAAGACCCAGTAAATATTACAAAACAAACTGATAACCCTGAACCTGATCAAAGCAAAAACAAACCTGCCATATCTAAGTCTGAAAATAAATCTCGTAATGAAAATAGTAAACTAGTGGCCCACAGAGCATCCCTCTAAGGCCACTAGGGACCCTGTCCAAACTTTTAATAGGTTTGGATCGTTGGAGGACGTTGGTCCTTCAACATCAGATGCTGAGGTGATGGATACATCACCCGCACCAGGGAGATCTAACAGCCGAAGGGTCGTCCACGGTTCAAACATAAAGAGAAGTCCCCCATATGCCTTCCTCCATAATGTCTTCTTTAGACAAAATTATACAATGGAATTGTTGAGGTCTTAAGGCAAATTTTATTGAAATAACACAGCAAGTTCAATCTTTAAATCCAGCTGCCCTGTGTCTTCAGGAAACTCACCTGAAGACATCTGACAAAGATAAAAATTATTCATTAAATAGTACTTATTCAAATGAAGAAGAGCGAGCTGCAGGCAGCTCCTCGATATTCATAGATAACAGTATTATCCACAGCCCTGTTGCTCTACATACAGAGCTTCAGGCTGTGGCCGTTCGTGTTTCATTGTGTAAAACAGTCACATTATGTTCGGTGTAGATACCTCCGAACAGTTCTTTGTCAGCTTCTCAGTTACATAATCTTACAGAACAATTACCTAAACCGTTTATTATAATGGGAGATTTTAATTCGCATAACCCTCTATGGGGCAGTAATAACATTAATAATAAGGGCAAGATAGTAGAAGACTACTTATGTAAGGAAGAACTGTGTTATTTCAATGATGGTTCTAATACCTATTTACATCCGGGTAATGGCACTTATTCTGCTATTATCTCACTCTCACGGATCCAGCACTTCTCCCAGATTTTTCTTGGAAGGTACATGACGATCTTTGTGGTAGTGACCATTTCCTATAATTCTAGAGCGTATCACTTTTAATTCTTTAGAACGTGTGGCTAGGTGGAAATTCAATAAAGCAGATTGGATCGCATTTGAGATGTCCTGTGAGGCCTGATATCGCTCCAGATCCTCCAATGATCCTATATTAAAATTTAATGAGCTTGTTTTACGAGCTGCCGATAGAACTATCCCTAAAACCTGGACAAATCCCAAATCCAAAAGTAAACCCTGGTATGATAAGGACTGTCGTAATGCCTACTGATGATAACTAAACCAGGTTCGTATTTTTTCGAGCTAAGGCTCGTTGATTACTCAAGTCCAAGAGACGATCTTGTTGGCGGAACTTTGTTTTGGGCATTACATCAACAACACCCATGCGTAAAGTCTGGAACATGGTTCAGAAACTTAAGGGCAAAAAATAATAAAGCAGAAGGTCAGCATTTAAAACATGGAGATAATATATTGACTTCTCCTCCGATATAGTTAATAAACTAGCTGAGGACAATTTCAAAGAAATCTTCTTCGGAGAATTATACTAAAGAATTCCAAAGTGAGTGAGTGGGTGCTTGGGGTTTAATGTCGTACTGGAAAAAAATTTTCCAGTCATATGATAACGAACTTGTAAGAAGCAAGAGACAGCCACCTGACATACAGTATAAGAGGTTGCTTTGGCAGTTATAATCAGTAAGTATTATTCATATGAAAGCTTCAGCCTGACAAACATTTTTTTTGTTTTAACAATAATGTGCTTCAAAAAACACAGGGGTAAATAAACCATGCATGACCAAGTCACTCAAGCATGCTATTTTACCCTGTAGGAGTATCACTCACTGGGGTTTGCCCATTGCTCTAAATGCATATCTCGCACTTCCTGAAGAGCGCTGATGAATTGTATTGGTTTTACTATAATGTGTCTCCTATCATACAAAAGCACAAAAAAAAGGCTCGTGGACTTCGGTATGTATGTGGTTTTTAAACTTTAGCCTTCTTTATACCCCAGCAGTCAGCCTAAAGTCAACCTTGTGACATCAGTGGTGATAGCTGTCAAAAAAGCTCCATTTGGGAAAGAGTCTAAAAAATTTCTAAACGCTGGCAGAAAATTAGCATCAAAAAACACATTGGTACTGATATATAGAGGATACTGCGCGTTGAAAGTTGAATACCATAAATATTGCTTTCATGAAAGGTGGAAATGATAACCCACAAGACTTGTAGCGTCAAGTTAGCTATCATTTCCCTCTTTTGTGCGATATTCTGTGTATTATTTTTATTTTGATAATATGATGATTTTGTGTACTTGAAGGTTATATATATTGAATATTTTAGCTGCAGGACTGTATAGACCTGTAAATAGCGTGATGCTGTGTATGACGTCATGTCTTGTTGCGTGATGTATAAGAATGTTAAAGTTGACTGAACTTGTATTTTGACGTCATTTCGCTGAGCTTGGAATGAAATGTCATAAAACAGAATGTCTCTTTGTTGACATCATGGCGTCTGGGTATGTAATAACAGACCGGTTTGCTGACACATCTAACTGAGTATTTGAGGTATCGTTTTTATCAGTGAAGGTAATCCTAACATTTTACTTTACTTTAATATGTATATATATTTTTTTGATATATCAAAATTACAAAAAAAAGACACAAAAAATTCATGTTTTGGCATAAATTTGAATTTGCCTGAAAGACATGACTGCTTTACCAGATACTTGACAAGCCTTCTTTAAAGTTCTTAGTATAATTTGGTAAGTTCCTCAGTAGCTTACCAAAAGTGAGTGATTTACGTGGGGGAACTGCGGTTATCCAACAATAAAACTGACTGCCGTCGTATAAGAGAACAGTTCTTCAGTATGACCTTGAACAACAATCAATCATTTGTCAGTCAGCCTTCGGCTGTGTCAGTGACAACACTCAAACCAATTGAGTAATGAAGGTCTGCAGATAAATAAACGAAGATGTAATCAATGCATTCCTGCTGTTTTATACATGTACTTATACATTTCAGATGCTACCAATGAAGTTCTGGTGGAACACCGGCTAGCAGAGATGAGGGAGCGCCTGGAGTTTGCCCAGAACCTGAACAAAATCCGTGAACATGACCTCAAAGTGTTGCAGAGCCAGTTCAAGTTCATGGTCAACTCCCAGGCCAACCTAGACAACCACAGGTATCAATCATCCCACTGGCTAGTATTTTAAAACTGGGACCAGTTCAACAAAGCCAAGCTCTGATTAATTAACATTTGAAATTCCACACAAACACTTATTTTTGAATCCTTGGAGCTGCTAGCAGGTCATGCTAAGAAAAATTTGTCACAATTTTGACTTCTTACTGTTGGTATTAAACTATGCACCGCAGAATTTTAGACTTTCAACTTACTAAATCGAAAACTGCTGGAGGAATTGCTCCTAGCCGTGAGAGCAATGTTTGACATGACCAGAAAGCTAAAATGCAGTTCTCACTGAAGGAACTATGCCAGTCCCAAAGCCTAAATTTGTGCTTTAAAGGAAAGGACAACACTGGACGAAATGTGTATTTGCATAGACAAAGTATTTCACACATCGTTTAAAAAGCGTAACTTGTGCACACATTGAAGCAATCAAAAGCCGTGCTTTCAGTTTTAACCAATCAGGAGCAAGTTATTTCTATTATCCAAGGGAGCACCTGTATCTGCTTACCTGAACCCTGTTCTACCTTTTAATCATATGTGCATGGGGTACGAGTGGCACTCCTTCATGTTTCCACTTGCTTTTATCTTGTAAGAAGTCCTCGTTAAAAATTGTTTTACAGAGTTACCAAGTATGTCAGATAAAAATGTTTGTGGTCATTTACGTTTACATTTGTCTCCAGTGCTCTTCCCATAAAATAAGTCAGCTTATATTATTTGATGTCTTTACCTTTAAAAGAAATGGTTAAATGATAAGGATCAAGGTAATCCGGATTGTTGTTTTTTTTTTTTTTTAATTCTAACCACTTTGCATCTCACTACTACATGGACCTGTTCTGCTAGACTTGTATCTCTCTCGCCCCAATTTGATGAAGTTTGACCATGTCTTTTAATTAACATTCTGGAATATACACAACTTGCACTGGTTATTGATTTCACAAACTTAATACACCTTTTGATAACAACTGCATGTCTTTTTTTTTTAAAGTTTCACGGTATATGTACATATATATATATATATATATATATATATATATATATATATATATATATATATATACCAAAGACCCTGCAGTTGCATTAGATGCATAAATCATAGCATAGGCAGGTGACATTGTCACATTCCAAAGCTTAGTCTTCATAGTTATATATTGCCGTACACTGTGTGACTTTTTACTCATTTTTAAATTAAACCAGACCTGACTTATTTTTTAGTTCCCATTACCTCAAAGGGTGTCATGAAACAAAAATAAATTGTAATATTGCAGTGGTTTCCTTCATACATGTGTATACATTTATAATTTTGAAAATGCATGGCAAACTGAGTTGTACTGATATGATGGTTCATCAAGACATTTTTTGTTTTCGGCATACATGTTTTTAAGTTCTCCCATTGTTTACACAACCTTTTACGTTAATTTTATTTATTTATTTATTTATTTGATTGGTGTTTTACGCCGTACTCAAGAATATTTCACTTGTACAACTGCGGCCAGCATTATGGTGGGAGGGAACCGGACACAGCCAGAGGGAATTCCACAACCATCCGCAAGTTGCTGCCAGACCTTCCCACGTACGGCCAGATTTATGTTAATTGATATAATCCCTACTGCTAAAACTCCATAAGCCATTGACCCATAAGACCACACATTCATTTCCATTTCCCTGTCAGCAACCTTTGGATGGTCGTGGGTTTCCCTGGTTTCCTCCAAATATAATGCTGGCCACAGATATATAAGGGAAATATTCTTGAGTATGGTGTAAAACATCAATCAAGTAAATAAATCAATGAAGCAGTCAGCCTAAACAGCCCCGGTTTCCCACCCACCCTTACTCTGAATGGTGGCCACAGGCCTGTAGGCTAGAAGTTACGTAGACAAGTGACACTAACGTCGTGATTATGGGATTGATTTTGATAACAATTGTTCTTATTTTCCCTGCAGCCGTGCCTCCTCTAACGAGTCAATCCTCAGAGAGATGCAGCAGGCTCTGCAGAATTACAGCCGTCAGACAGACCACCAGCGCATCTACATCCCTAGTATTTTCAGCTACCTGCCTCACCTGTTGGGTAATGATGGCAGTGTGCAGCCCGCCTTCAAGATCTCCCAGAATAGGATAGGAGGTAACCTCACACAGTCTTGTATGAGCTTTAAAGAAACATGTTGCCGATGGCAAAAGAAAAATTGTCATCTTCACAAAGTTCAGACTTCCAGATGTCTACTGTCGTTTATCTGGCTTTGAGTGGACAGTCAAATGATCCAGGCTTTTTTTCACTATAAACAACACCCTACATTTTATAGTACCTTTTTATGTACCCTGTAAACCTTTTCTGATAAAAGCTAATGGCATACAAAAGTTTGGGAATTTGAATATAAAAAAATGCTATTAACAATATTGTACAAATTAAGCATCAACTCCCTGTTATCCCAATTATTACTGAGTTGTTCAAGTACACAAAAGGAATATTTTCTTCACTTCTCCATCTACTTTACCCAGGGTAAGTTCTGGCTGAAAAAAGCTGCTGGTTTTCACAGCATCAAAGTGAACCAGGAACTGTGCAAAGGAGAATAACAATGACAGTGACTATGAAAGTTGGATAATATTTATCTAACTATTTTCAGATTGAGCTGTAAAATAGGTGTGTATGATTCCCTGAACTTTAAATTCGGAACACCTGATTTCGAAATTTTGAATTTTCCAGTTAAATTTAAAATCAAATTTGTTGTGTGGCAGTAGGGTCTTTATGACATTGCCCACAGGTCTTGCAGCCTATACATACACTGAGCATTTGTTGCAATGTGTTTCAGTGACTATGGTCTATGGAGTCCCCACGGTGAAGCGAGCCCGAGAGAGCTACTTGATCCGCACCCTAGAACACCTGGTGAATGGCTTAGATGAGCAGGAAAAAGAAGATTCTCTCATCGTGATCTTTGTTGGAGAGGCAAGTTCTATGTGATTGTGCTTTCATTTTTTTTGTTCCGAAAAGGTAAAAAGGTGTAGAAATTCAGCCAATGAATATGCTTTTTCTTTGATATTCATTGACAACGTCTAGTTAAATACATGACCTGACAACATGATCACTGCAGAATGTTGAGAAAAGGTCTAGAAATTCATCCAATGAATATGCTTTTTTCTGAGATATTCATTCACAACATCTAGTTAAATACATGACCTGACAACATGATCACTGCAGAATGTTGAGAAAAGGTGTAGAAATTCAGCCAATGAATATGCTTTTTTCTTGGATATTCATTGACAACGTCTAGTTAAATACATGACCTGACAACATGATCACTGCAGAATGTTGAGAAAAGGTGTAGAAATTCAGCCAATGAATATGCTTTTTTCTTGGATATTCATTGACAACGTCTAGTTAAATACATGACCTGACAACATGATCACTGCAGAATGTTGAGAAAAGGTGTAGAAATTCAGCCAATGAATATGCTTTTTTCTTAGATTTTCATTGACAATGTCTAGTTAAATACATGACCTGACAACATGAACACTGCGGAATGTTCAGAAAAGATGTAGAAATTCATCCAATGAATATGCTTTTTTCTTAAACATTTATTGACAACGTTTAATTAAATACATGACCTGACATCATGAGAACTGTGGAATGTTGAGAAAAGGTGTAGAAATTCAGCCAATGAATATGCATTTTGAAAAGACATTCATATTTAGCTCATGTGATTTGCCTGTTTAATACATTCTGATTGCCCTTTGTTATTCATTGGGAGTTTTTGAGGTTTATCATGTCTTTAAGGGATAAAAGTGATAAAGCCTATAAAGTTTTACTCTGACTGCGTTTTCGCTTTACATCACTGCCACCACTAGACAAGCTTGACCTTTGGAGCCTGTGTGACACTCGTAGGCATGTTTAAGCTTATCCGTTCCAGTGGTGTCTTTGTGCCGAACTATTCAAACACCTGTCATGAATAAAATTGTTCAGGTTTTGGTTAGAATCATGTTGTATGCACTTTAGATAAGGAGAATGCATGTGTATAAAATATTATTAGAACAGTGGTTGAGACACGAGTTTTTGTGAGTTCTCCCATCATTTCCTGCCTCATCACTGTGACCACAGTGATCTTGGCGTTGTTCTTGCCTCATCACCATGACCCCACTGTAACCTTGGCGTTGTTCAAAATTTCAGTACAAAATTTGCTAGTGATGGCAGTGATGTACAGAGAGCGGCACATGTACTATAAGGAGTATGCTATGGAGTCTTACATGACCTGCCCCAGGAATGACCCCAAATCTGACATTTATGGTCAAACGTGAACAGCTTTTGTTTGTCCTGGAGGTGTACACAAAATATCATTACAACATCTACTATATACTTAAAGATGTCTTCTGGTTTCCATCACGCATAAACCTGTCTGATGTCAAAAAAACGAAAAATTGGTCACTTTGATTCAGTTAAATAAAATAAACAAATAAAGACATCTTCTCTTCTCTTGTAGCCTTTTGATTTGGAGTACGTTAAAGAGGTGGGCAAGGAAATAGAAGCCAGGTGAGTGGAAATTTGTTTTGAACTCTGACAATTGTCTGTATTTGTTGCTAGGTCTGTCCGTTGGGAGGTCCAATTTTTGACATCAGGCCTTTTACAAAACAAAGGGCTTGAGTTCAACTGAGTATAAACCTCAAAGAATGAAAGTAAAACCTGTAAAAAAGTTTTTACAGTTGTAGGATTTTGTTGAGTTCCAATTGTCATCCGTAGCATTAAATTAGCAGCATTTGCTAGCGTAAAACTTATGTTCGATTGACATTATGCCTTGCAAATGCAAATTTTCTGGAACACATTATTCTCAGTAGTTTTGGAAGCTTGCTTTACAATGGTGATGTAATGTATGAAGCCAGATATCATTGAGGTACAGTGCAACTGACATTCGTAAATCTTTTGTCAGCCGTAATAATTGTTTGAGGTAAATTTTCGCAAGGCAGATTTGGGAAACAACATTCAAAACAAACCACCGAATAATTAAGAAACTATGTAAGAAATCAGAACAGTCATGTATGGAGGAGTTGTCAGCAGTGTTGGAAAGACTCAAGAATTGTTCTAGACAGGTAAATTTAATCAGTACTCCCAAGTCGTGAATAATAATAGCAGGTCATGTCGGTTTATGTTCCAGGTTGCCGGAGAGCGTGAAAAATGGCCTGATAGAGGTGATCGCCCCTCCAGCCTCCTTCTACCCTGATCTGAACCAACTCCAGCTGACCCTGGGGGATCCTCCAGAGAGAGTGAAGTGAGTATGATGCCGACGCGTTATGGCAGATTTGTCAGGGGTGAGGTATACATATGCATGTAGTGATACCGCTCAGTCCTGGCAGCACCCAGGATTTGGCCTTGGGTGGGTTAGCAGTAATATTTATTTATTTGATCTGATTGGTATTTTACTCAAGAATATTTCACTTATACGACGGCAGTCAGCATTATGGTGGGAGGAAACCAGGCACAACACGGGGGAAACCCACGACCATCCGCAGGTTGCTTGCAGACTATCCACAGTTAGCAATTATAATCCATGCTGACGATGAGTGTCGTCCTTTCAACATGTCATGTGACATATCATCACTTAACAATTGGCCAGTCAAATTTCAGTTTTGATCTGTTCATGACCTTTGGACAAAATCATGATTTTTCTAAACCCCATGCATCGCTTCACAGAGACAAGTTACAGACCCAGTTCGACTTGTGAGCCATCAGGTCTATATTTGACGAAATTTTTTGTTCTATTGTCAGTCTTTGGCATAACTACATGTTTTAACGTAAATGATCCAACCTTTTGCCCCAAAATGGTCATTTTAAGAGGGAAAAACATGTCACAAAATTTTTTGCTGCTAATATTGCAAAACATTGTTCCTTCGCAAACAAACCTCAAAATATCTTTCTGAGATCAGGAGATCACTCAAAATCAGGTAAATGAGGTCAAATGTACAACGGTCATGGGTGATCTTTTGGCCATTTACCGTATTCTGATGGCACAAACCACTACGGGACCTCCACATGCAATTGTATTGTAATTTAAGCAGTACTTCAAGAATCATTGCCGCCGTCGTATAAGTGAAATGTTCTTGAGTACGGCGTAAAACACCAATCAAAAAATCAATCAATCAAGAATCATTGTTATTCAGTGGTATTCAATTATTTGAATTAATACAAAACAAGATTTGAACCCATGATCATTGTATCCGGATATGTTATACCAGTAGTGAGCTCCAAAAATACTTGCATCATGTGGAATACATACCGTAAATGACCTTAAGTTTTGCACATGAGTTGCTGTCATCTACTTTCGCATGATCTGAGTTGGCAGCAAGATGACAGTCCGTTTCATTATCCTGCCAGCACTTGCAAATCCTCGCCACATGGGGTCAAGTCACTGGCAGTGAGATGTACAAGTTTCCTGACCAGTAGGCTTACATATGCATCTCTTAATATACTCATGAATGAAATTGAAGAAAGTATCAGGTGGTGTCTATTAAAAAGCTTTAAATTTGAAACACTCTCTCAAAGCATGACCCACACGAAACAAGGAATGTACAAGTGCAAAGTACACTGCAGGCGAACCGATTATTTGGGTTAGGCCTATGTGGAATTCACCTCACACCGTTACCTGGTAAACAGTTGTCTGCTGAGAGCCCTCATTATGCAACGAATATGTGTACAAATGTATTTCAGCTAAAAACAAATTTCACTCAGAAATATTTGTCATCAACTTCCCGTGTCCATGTAATTCCAAATCTGTATGTCATTCTACACGCACATTTTGTTTCTTTACAGTTAGAACTGTCCTTCTATTGCAGAAGAGTTCCTTTCCCCACGTTTTGTATCGGGAACCTCCCGGTAGACACAGAAAACATACTTCACGTGAGGTTTTCCGAAAACTACCACGATTTACTTTTACCCCTTTACGGTAGCACTGTGTGCGAGTCTGGCATATCGTGAACCGAAATTTGTCTGAGTATTTATCCCTTTAGGAGTTCGCACAACACCATCACTGGCTTTATATCAAAATAAAATATAAGGTTTATGATTTCCTATGTACAATTTTGTCCAGAGGTGATTTCGCGTCCCCAGCAACAGATATGATTATCTTTTTGCCCTTCGCCAGCAAAAATCATGTTCTTGGAAATTTTGAGTCCTGTGAATGTAAGCAGCTTGTACCTACATGTAGACATAAAGCCAGTCTGTCTGACTCAAATTTCATGTGAGCGGACTTGGCTAAGTATTAACTAAACTAAGCATTTGATTTACGAAATATGGCCAGAAGTTGGCAGTCTTTCAAATTACACCAGAATGAACAAGAAATGTTTAGCTGCAGCGGCACAAAGGCATATGTGTAGGTGTCGCTTTAATCATAGTTTGACATTTTCATCGCGTCTGCTGGTAGGCCTAGTTTGCAAGTATTTATTCGTGGTATGCTAAATTCTGTTACAGCTTTGTATATGCTGCAGTTTAAAAGCAGATGTTTGCCATGACACTCCACATGCATAAAAGTGCAGGGTAGTCACGCTTAATCTCCACCGAGTTTTCTCCCCAATTCACATTTATCACAAAGTGATGATAATAAAACAACTTGTTGCTAAAATTATGATGATTAAAACTGATGAAACATGGATTGTTGGTGGTAGGAGCATAGATTAACTGCTCGGTGAAGCGTGAGCTTGTTTATTACAGCCTTGAACTGTCAGTATAATCCCCTGACCACCCCTGATGCTCTCTTGCGGCGCCCATTCAGTAAGAATTACAATCAACACAATGAATCCTGGAATGCACTTAAGGAGTCCCAGGGCAAGACTTTAGGTCATTAACCGTATGTCTCTTCCGTTCCAGAATGAACTGATTTGTACACTCAGTGAGGTATTTCCAGTGTTAGTCTATAGTTGCAGAATGTTGCAGCTCTTGTGAATTGTCATTTTTAAGCAGAAATCGAGAAGCAGCAGAATAAATCAACACTCAATTGAAAAGATCAATCACACCATCTGTTACGTTTTCCATCCAATTTGAAATAATAAAAAGCTGAGATGGCCAATCTCAGCTAGTTTCATTTGCATTCCTTTCCACCTTCAGAGGAAATGTTTATGAATGTCGTAGTACTTACGTTTATTCCACATGCTGGCGATATTTTTTATTATTGAATCTTTGTCTTCTTTTGTCTTCGTAGATGGAGAACAAAGCAGAATTTAGATTTTGCTTTTCTCATGCTGTATGCTAAAAATAGAGGTTTATATTATACTCAGGTAAGTGTACAGCACTTTTTCCCCTTTGTTTTTTCTAATTTTGTGTTTTCCTTCATTCAAGTTTTATAATATATAACGGTTTGTTTCAACAGGCTGAGCCACTGCCACTTCATTAACATCCCGAATCAAAGGGAGACAATCAAAGAATCATAGAGAGACAACCCGCTAACAGATTATAAAATACTTAGATGGTTGTGGTTTACTCTTTGCTGTGACATGATGTATTGATGGGAATGATTTGTGTCATAAATTTTAGAAAATTGATCTTTCTGTGTAATTCTTTGTCAGCGCTGCATAAAATGGCTTCTGACGAATTTATGTCTCAAGTTATGCATTCATATCATCTGCCAAACACTATTTTTTTGTCTCATTAGTTTTATTCTTTTGTCTCATTAGTTTTATTCTTTTGTAGCTTGAAGATGATGTGATTGCCAAACCAGGTTACATGGCAACAATGAAAAATTTTGCTATTAACCAAAAAAATAACAACTGGATTGTGTTAGAGTTTTCACAGTTGGGTTTTATAGGTAAGTGTGGCGGCAGTTATGTGTCGATGGTCAAGCTGATATGTTCATTACTCTCTTATATAAAAATACGTGGGGGGCAGATTTAGTCTTTTAATTGCTAAGACACAAGAGGCCTTGATACCGACCTGGTCTGCTACCAATATGTAGTTCACATCTGTAAGTCAGAAGTTTAAAAGTTTGTCAGTAATTTGGCCAAGGTCGATGGTTTACCTAAGGCACTCTGATGTCCTTCACCAATAAAAGTGAAAAACATCACTGTAGTGAAAGTATGACATCGAATAGCAGTCAATAAATAAAAAATATATTGGACAAGCTGGTAGATCTACTGGTAGAGATACTGTACTCTTGTGCACTGATTTAACATACCCTGTTCCCTGTGGTTCCCTGTTCATCTGCTCCTTTATATCAAGAGGCCTGTCAGAGTTTCTGCTCTTCATGAAGCTGATTAACATTGTAACAGGCTGAAGTATCCTTGATTTTTTGCAGTTTAAGTAGATATTATGAAACTGTTAGATCTAAAAATGTTGTGCCACTGGTGTCATTCAAAAACCTGTTAGATTTGTCTGTCTTGATGTCTTACAAGTTCAGGTTCCTGGCTCTCATTGTTCCCGTGGTGGTAATAAGCAGTAGACAATTCTATCCCGTGTAGTTTTACATGAAGTTTATATGTGCCTTGCAAATAAAACTGGCTACCATTGGTTGATTAACTTTAGTTGAATATGCCGTTATACACCAGTTAAAGGGATACAGAATTTATGTGATTGGCTGACAGTGGAGATAGTTCCCCTGGGTAAATCTGGCAGCCTCAGACATGCTTGAATAATGTACCCTGCAAAAATTCAGCTTAGGGTAAGCATAGCCTGGGCTTGCCCATCTGTCACACCAGCCACTCAGAATCGATTCTGTAGCCCTTTAAATTTATGAATGCTTTCATGTGTCACTCTTTCCAAATGTGCATGACGGAAACACATGTATGTGCAATATCTCTTTCACAGAGAAGATCTCACCTCTGTCACATGTAAACGAACTTTCAGACTTGACTCCTCTTTTCTAAATATATATCTAACTCGTTATGATGAAATGATCTTTTGCAGGTAAAATGTTCAAGTCACAAGACCTGCCGTTATTTGCAGAATTCTTTGTGATGTTCCACAACGACAAGCCAGTGGATTGGCTGCTGGACAACTTATTGACTGTCAAGTATTGTAGTCCAGAAAAGAGTCCTGTAAGCTAATATGTATTTATACGCTTGCCATAGATAAGTAGTAACCTGTCATCATGCTTCAAATGTAATCCAGACAACAAAATAGATCCTGACAAACTGAAAAGTTGTTAAGTACGACATTAAATCAAAAGCACTGACTGACTCACCCTTGGATCAAATGCTATGCTGATGATATCCTCTTACACATTTTGGTGGTGGCTGTTTGACAGAGTTGTCTCTCTTGTGGAGTTTCCGTGTTAACTTTTAGTGCAGAAGCCTGTAAAACCATTTTTGGCTGATTTTGCTGCCAAAAATATCAATCAAGAAATTCTTATGATATAAAAATACCCCATACAAATCTGCATTACTAGCTTCTCCAACCAGATTTTTAGGCATAAAACATTCACCCCAGTTTCAGATGTATTGGTTATCACTCACTGGTCCTTACTCGGTGCATTGTACAGAATACATTTATAGCAGTAAAAATGACAAAGTCCAGGGGTTCGTTAGAAGGTGGTTACCAGTTTTCTGCAGCGTGTTACTGCTGCAGAAAATGGGGCAGGTAGTCTACTACCTTTACCATTGCTCCTATTTTACTGAATTTTAATTTTCTGTCAGGTAGCAGAGGGCAGCCTTCTGTTCAAAGAGATAATGACAGCCCTGCACAGCTGCAGTACTTACCTATGCAATGTTAGTCACTGATAATGTTTTTACCTGCTCCTGATTTTAGGCTAAACTCTCTGACTAAGGGTGTGCATGCTGCTTTATGTTTACAGGCTCACTGTAGGAAGGTAGTAGCTGAAGTCAGAAGGCGCTACAAGCCTTCACTTTTCCAGCATGTAGGCATACATTCTTCTCTGAAAGGGAAGACACAGAAACTCAAGGTACAGTACCCTAATTCCTCAACCTTTTCACATATGAAACAGCAACTTTCAGTGCCATTTATGCATATTTTTGATTCGATTTTGGAGCCAAAACTACATTGGTTGGATCAGCTAGTTTCAGGGCTTGACAAAAAGTATGATTTTACCATTCAGCACCAAATAATGCCATCAGAATATGATTGAGTAAACAGCTTGCAAACATGCGAAAAGGTTGAAGAGTGACGGTGTCATATTTTTTAGCTTACTGTTATGAAGTAAACAGAAAGACTTTGGTGGCCTAAGGGTTAGATCATCATCCTCAGAGTCAGGAGACCTGAGATCAAACCCAGGTCAGGTCTCACTAAAGACTTTAAAAATAGTACTTGTTGCTTCCTTGCTTTGCATTCAGCGCTGAGAGGCTAGGGCAAGGAAATAGGACTGGTTGACCTTGTGTCTATAGCACAAAACTACATATAATGAAATTATAAAAAAAATTTATGAGAAAGGATACTTAATTAATCTGAAATATACATGTATCCTAGTCAAGTCTCCTGGCTAAGTATAACCAACAAATTGTGGGAGAAAATAGTTAGTATGTTGGCCTGTCATACATGTAGATGTATGTCAAACTTTGATCATTTTCTTCAAAATGTTCGCGGGGCCTCTGTGGCTCAGTCGGTTAGCGCGCTAGCGCAGCGTAATGACCCAGAAGCCTCTCACCAATGCGGTCGTTGTGAGTTCAAGTCCAGCTCATGCTGGCTTCCTCTTCGGCCGTAAGTGGGAAGGTCTGTCAGCAACCTGCGGATGGTCGTGGGTTTCCGCCGGGCTGTGCCCGGTTTCCACCCACCATAATGCTGGCCGCCGTCGTATAAGTGAAATATTCTTGAGTACGGCGTAAAACACCAATCAAAAAAAAAAAAAAAAAAAAAAAAAATCAAAATGTTCGTGTGACCATTATGGTCATGTCTATGCTATACTTGATGGTCAGAAATGTAACACTTACAGATGACTCTTTGTTATCGGCTATCAGAATTCTAGCAAAAATACTACTTGACATTAAAACTCATTGGGCCTTAACTCTTTTTACACTATTGTTGCTTATGTAAAGGTATATTTGAAGGTAAAATAAATAAGAAAATTGATTAAATATGCACATACAGCTTGAGACATCAGTGAAAATTTCATGTGAAAAAAACTTTCCATCTGTTTTTTGTGTCTGACAGTAAAACATACCTATTGACCAGGAATGTAAGTGAGATAAAAATGGTTTTAGCAAGGTTATCTCCCCTAATTTAGAACATAGGTAAGACTGTTTATACTCACAAGTTGTGCATGCTGGGTATTGACATTGTACTCCCCAAGATGACATGTAAGAGTAGATTATCAAATTCTGTTTAAACAAATGTTTCCAGAATTTTATATATATTTGGCACAATTTCAAGCCTGCTAGTAAACATCCTGACAAGGACTTTGTCAGGCATGAAATCCCATTTTATCAAGCACAAACTGAATGGTACCTGATAAACTATGTGTGTAAATAACATTGAACGAGTTTTGAAATTTGTCAACCACACCTAAAAATGTTCAGATCTGTTGTAGTCTTGAAAAATCACAATTTAGAATTTTAGAATTTGGTTTGTTTGTACCTTACTTGTCTTACTTGTGTGTACGTGTAAATGACGTCTACTCATGGTGTGTCTACAGGATAAGGACTTTGCTAAGCAAGATGCCAGCCTAATCCGTAGTCACAAGAACCCACCAGCAGAGTTGCGTACCTCCCTGACGGTCTACCAGAAGTACATGCTGGAGAAAGCGTACATGGGAGAGACCATTTTCTGGGGACTCACCCCCGAGGCTGACGATACCGTGGAGTTCCATATGAAGCCTCCTGTTTTCATACAGAGGTGAGACTATGGCCATTCCCCTGGGTGGTAGCTGGTCTGGCAAATGCTTACAAAGCCTTAATAATCAGTTGTGAAATGTGTTCGCAGGTGTTGACAAGGAAATCTGTAGTTTACAATGGAAAGTAATACTCAGTTATGGCTTAAGATGGAGATAGGAACAGCGCCATCTGGATGTTGTAATCTAATGCATGTAATATATAATCTGTTGTCATTTACTATCACTATTACTTAGTAATATTGCCCTTGAAAGTATACCACTAAGTTGTCTCCCTTCAGACAACATCCAGATAACACTATGCCCATTTTGGTCATGGGCGGATAACTGAGTATTGTTTTGCGGTAAGCAAATTTGACTTTTACATGAGAATTTCTTATAGCCCTTCCCATTCAGCTGTCAATCTCTTCACATCTTTGTGACTGCCACATTTCAACCTTTTTCTTGCATCTTGGTGACTGCTTTTTCAGTTCTATTTTGCACTACTTTGCATATTATTCAGCTTAATTTGCATATTTCAGTCCCTATCGTTTTGGCTGCAATATCTCTGAACCTATTTAAAGAAAATCCATGAATACAGAAAGGGGGCTGGAACATAACAGCACTGATTGAAGCTTATGCATGTAATTGATTCTTGAAAATTTTGTTTTCACTCTCACAAGCTTTGTGAATACTGATAGATGATGCCTCGGTGATTTTATGACAATCTTCCTGATTTGCAGTAAACGAGTAACTGTATTCTGACGTGTGGAGTTATCCCCCCTATCCAGCATTTCCTTATTTCCTAAGTCCTCATAACTTCTAACAGGGATGAGAATTTTCAGTTGATTTTGAGGGATGTGAGGATTTTTAAAGTATTTAATCTTTGACCAAAATGGCCAAAACTAATGTGTAGTAACGGGGGTCAGCTAATAAACGAAACTTCTGCTGATTTTGATAAAGATTCTCTTCCCTCAACTGTACATAGAATTGGTATCTTGTATTTGCAGGAAAATGTAGGAATTTGTGAAAAGCTCATTGAAATGCAACCTTTTAAGCCTTGTGGCCCATTTCCCTCTTACCTGCGATGGAGTGAGTATTTCTGTATTAACACATGTGGCTAATAATCCTTGTTTTTACTTTCAGTTTCCTTTTCCGGAGTGGCAATCGGGAGCACCCTGGCGATAAGTTCTTTAACACCACTGTGGAAATCCTGCCTGCCTCCCACATCAACGACAACGGAGCCATTATTGAGAACCAGCCAGGCTCCAAGATGTACCCAGAGGGAGACAAGGGCTTCCTGATTGTGGGACAGTTCAACAAGGATGGACTAGCCCAGGGACAGATCAAACCAGAAGTGGGCGAGATAGCTGTTATCCGTCTTCATTCTCAAACGAAGGGCGGAAACTGGGTGATTCTTAGCGAGGTACATGTTGATTACGTCTACAGTCCACAGCTCTCTTTTTATACATATTTCAGGGGTTGAAATAATAAGGCTTCCACCTACATATATCCCAGACAGGTAAACTTCTGGAATGAGAGCTGAAAACAAAATTGACTTCTAGCATATGACAGGTTTGTTTTTGCACACTGCTTGTCAAAATTCTAGCCTTGCAAGGTAACACTTTTATCTGTAGTTTCGCATTTGTTTAAAAGGAACACAGACTTTTTAGTCTGTTTTTGGACAGGTAGAAAAGAAATTATTAATATTTGGCCTCTGTATTTGTACAAGTTCATTTAAAAAAAAGACAACACCAGACTAAATGTACATATGGATCGGTAAAGTGTCCCACATGAAGTTTTGTGTTTGGGATGTTACATAACTGAGATATCAAAGCAGGCAAAATCCAACACGCCGAGAAAATCAATGCGATGGTTCTATCAATTTTGAGGCACAAGTTATCTCTATATCCTGACAATGCACTTGTTTCCTCTTAGATCATGCAAACCTTGGTTTGCCTTTTAACCACATGTCTGAGGTACAACTGATGCGACGTTGTTTTTCTGGTTGCTTTAATATAGTACATCCCATGTAAGGACTCCTGATTAAAAACTGATTTATTGAGTTATTAAATACATCAGCAAAAAATTGGCTTTGTTAAGGTGTTTAATAAGCTTCTAGATGTTAAATGAATAACTTGGATAATTCATGGCATTCCAAAATCGAAATATAAATCTGAGATTCCCACTGGTGATGTGGATAGAAGGTGTGAGTTCAAATCCAGCTTTGGGCAGGAATTTGTACATTCCCCAGTTCCCACTTTCTGTAAGGACTTTAGTAAGAATAAGTACATTCGTTAAAGACAACTGGTCTTCCACTAATATGATGTACAAGTCCCACACATACAAACTTGTTTGGTTTGTAATTAGGCTGCCAGTGGTTTACATCTGGGGCTGGGGTTTCCTCCAGCCGTAAGCTGACCACTACATTCTTGACTGTGGTGTTGAAAAACCATCAATCAGTCCATAGTTAACATAAGGATTCACTATAGCTGTTGGTATTTTGTTTTAATTTTCAGATAATGCTTCAGACACCAAAGAGGTGACCTTTGACCCATTAGTATGTTTTGCTCCTCATGTCAGCATTAGCTGAAGCCCCTTCTACCTGTCTTTCGGGAACAAGATGACACCCCTTTATTGTGAAAAGCCACACCATTCGTCACAGGATTCAAGGTGTTATTAAGTCATATATGGTGTGATAATATTTTGAGCACTTATCTTCTGTTTTTAAATTTTATCTGTTCTTGATCATTGTGTGTAATTGTTCCGAATATTAATTATCATGAATGAAAAGGTGAGCATTTTCATGGAATGATATGCAATTCCTTATCACAGCTGTACCAGATAGGAAATGAATGGCAACTGCCATTTAAAATATGAGTCTTACACATACTTCTAGAAACTCTGGGCTTTATATTTGTTTTACAAAATCATTTTGTCAACATGCATTGTCAACAGCGTATTTTAGTCATTCTTTTACAATAATTTTTTATGCTAGCAAAGTGTTTATAGTATTGGTTGCACAGAATTGAAATATTTTTAGTTTAAGCAGTTTTATAAACTCTGTAGTGGTGTACTTAAAAACTTAAAAGTTAAAAACAACTTCTTAAAAGTTGTAAAACTGTTTGTGTGATATTTGATCTAATTTTTGTGTTTGCTTCTGTTGAACCGGTCTACCTAATCATGTGATCACAACAGTCAAAGCTCTCGCAACATTGTGAACCAAAAAACAAATATGCAACATTTTTTCAGTCTCCACATGCATTGAGATGCTTCATTGATCTTCTGCCCCATTTTCATGCGCATTTTATGTTTCTGTGCCAAATAACTGTCTCATCTGCCTCAGCTATTCATGCTTATGTTTAAAGAACTCATGAAAAGTTACTTCAAAACAAAGATTGTGGTTTATATAAGAAATAAAGAAAACTGTGCCAGAAAAAAATTTTTTTTTTTTTTAAATATTTGCGCGTATCTCTTAATTACCACTATATATAATGCTTTTTGCCTGTCAGTGTTCGAAAATGTTACAGAAACGATGCCAACATTTAAATTTATTATTGGGAAACAGCTTAAGCTTCCTCCAGTCAAACTTCTCCCTCACAGATTTGTTTTGACAGCTGTGGCCTTCGACCTCAGTGCATTTGACTCCGGACTGCTGAATCAGGACTGACCTCTATGGCCTGTAGTTTATAACCATTTTTATCTCTTAAGAACAAGGCTGGGGAACTTTTTTTGTAGGAGACATTCTAAACTGCTTATTAAAAAATAAAAATAACACATGTTTTCATGAACCATTTAAAAAGAAAACATTCAAGTAAGATTGTTCTTTGACTCACAGCAGCAGTAGGATATCACAAACATAAAGTGTACATGTATTATTATATTTTATAAAAGTACCTCTAAAGACAAATCTGGGAGCCGCACCCTTACCAACTTGTCCCTTACTAGATGTGAACAATACTGAAATATATGGGGTTTATAAACTTAAAAATGGGGAAGAGGAGAGGGTTGATTACGTCAGATATTTCCATGTACAGTCACTGAGTGTAATGAATTTATCTCATTGATGTCCCTATCTCAGCTCCTCTTGGGTCATTTGGTGAGAGCTGAAGAAAGGGAGATAATCCACAACATGCCAGGTGAACTTGAGTGATTTGTGTGGGACAATAATTTACCATCAACAAATCCAATCAAAGGATTTTGTCCATAGTCAGTTAGTGACCTCCTCTGTGAATAAAGTTAAGTACAAAGTCAACTTCACTTTCCACAGTATTAAATAAGAAAGCAATTATTTGATTGGACGAATAAGTCATTATTCAAATCTAGTAAGTGGCTAGTCCATGAAGAGAGTGGCAACTTACCTGACTTCACTGATTTACTTTTGTTAATACTTGAAGGTGTATTTCAGATTTATATACTGCACTTTAATTACAAGTAACCCTTGTTGAAAGTGTTAATGAACAGTTTAAATATAAATATCATTGATATAATCTCTACAGGTATTGCTAGTCCGCTTCTTTTTTTTTTTTTCAATCATCAATGTATAATGTTTACTTTATGTGGGAATGCTGAATACTGCGTTTTCATGTAACTTTATTGCTATTTTGAAAACAGCCTTTTTTTCAAATTTATCTGGTGAATCTAAAGAATGGAACAAACAATTGTGTATTTGTTAGAAAGGTTGGTCAAATTCCATACTTGTCATACAACTGATCAGATTCAAACCAGATTAATACTACAGCCAATAAGAAAGCTTTACGTTTTTTTTTTCACATCTTCCCTTTACAGTATATAAATTTGAAGGCAATTGTATTTTGTCTCCGGTGGTACATGGGAAGGTCTGCTAGCAGCCTGCTGATGGTCGTGGGTTTCCACTGGACTCTGCCAGTTTTCCTCCCATCATAATGCTGGCCGCCGTCGTATAACTGAAATATTCTGGAGTACGACGTAAAACACCAATCAGATAAATCAAATGTATTTCGGGGGGTTTCTTTATAATTATTTCTCTTACAATCCAACCAATAGTTGGGGGAATCCCACCGAAATAAAAAATAGATAAAAAATTTATATTATTTATCTTTAGTGATTTCTTTTTTTTTAATTTTTGCTTTGCAGACAATCCCAATGATGTACTCCCTTCCCGCTCAACTAAGTTCTGATGTAATTTCGTACCACACTTTATTCCTGTACTGTTGGGTCCTCATTCTTAGAAGGGCGCGGCATACCAAGGAGTTATTTTGTACACATTGGGAGAAGCCTGCCTCTGTATTGTTCATGTTGTGCAAAGTTATATATGTTTAGCTTCATATGATAATGTGTTTGCTGGAACTTCCTATAAAAGCAAGATGTAAGATATGTGCTGGGATATATTGTTACTCAGTATGTAGTAGTATTTCTTCAGTCTTCGTAATAAGTGTATCGTACTTTGTTGAAGAGGGAAAATCAGTGGCATCTGATCTGAAGTGTGTGTGTTGGTGGTTTGGTTTTTTGTTCCTTTTGTTTTTTTTTTTTATGAAGTATCTGTTTTGCTAGAACCTCGAGCTTGGCAACATTTTAACCTAGCAGACTCTCTCACAAAGGTACACTATCTCTTTAGGAAGCGCCCACCTTTACCGCATGCCTTTGTAAAATATGTATATTGTATGAACAGCTTGTCATAGCTAATAGATACAGTGTTATGACAAACTGTTACATAGTTCATTCCATTGTTTTTGAATACATATGCTTGAAAGATGTTTGTTAACTGTGTAATTATTAGTTGGGCTGAAGACATCAGCTTGGCCAGGATTTATAAAGGTGTGTTTGATGAAGTTACCTGTACATATATGTTATTAATATAAACCAAGTTATAGTATAGAATGATGAAGATTTATCTTTGATAAAAATCACTTGTATTTGCCAAATTTTCAAGATGAAATTTTTTTTCCATTATTTTTTCTGTACTCTAGTTGTGGTATTTCTCATATATCTTTACAAAGACAAAGAGTACTATATTTATAGTCTGTTTCTGTTCTGTGTTGGGTTTGTTGTTTTAAACTATCAAGATGCTGTACATAACAATGCTATTGGATCAGCTGTGAACATTACTTCTAGTGAACACTGATGTCATGATTTCCTCATGTAATTTTGGAGAGAAAAATTGGTGAACTGGGCCAATTTCAGGGCTTCACAAAGTATGATTTTATCAGTCTACACAGAATATTTATCCTCAGAACATTCTTGAATACATGCCTTGAAAACTTGCAATAACATTGAAGAATGAGGAAATCGTAAAACTCCTTTCTGTCTGAATCAATACAGTCCAAAGCTGTGAACTCATTTGTTCTTTGCTTTATTACGTCACAATTATCAGTGTATGTATGCGCCTAAAACATATATTAAGTACGCATGCACTGCGACGTCACAGAAGAAAAAGATGTGGTCTACCGTCATTTGGACCTTCTGTGTAGTTCGTACTTGAGTCGCCCATTACAGTATGTAGCGTTAGACTTTATAAGCTTACAATTTTTGTTTTGAGACACATTACATGGTTGGCAAAACACTACCAACTTTGATCACTTTACTAAACTTTTGTGGAACCGTGCCCTGGTTATCGTTAGCATTGCGTACGGTTGATGCTCCTAAGTTTCAGGTTATATATGTGTAGGTACAGTGTATGTTTAGCATTGAGTCATCAACAATTTTTCACAGAATTTATGTATAGTGGTAAACAAGCGCATATATTGTGCTGAATTATTGCAGTGATATGTATGCATAGACTCTCATATCATGAACATGGCATTCATGTTCACATTTGTTACTAGCAGGGACATATTAAACTTTTCCCTTTTTTTTTAAAAGGCTCTATTCTTAATCCTTGGATCTGTAAGCTAACTGCATTTCCTCATGAAGCAATCTTTAATACTGTATTTGTTTTTGTCAGTGTGTTTCAGTAATACTTAAATGTCCATTGTTTGGTATGAACTTCCAGGTTTTAGTACAAGGGTAAGAATTACTTTACTAATACCCGAAACATACCATATCACTATGAAACATATCTGAGGAGAATGTTTGTTTTCCTTCCCATTACAAATGACAAGCTAAGTCTTCAGTTACAGAAACATTCCAGTGCACTGCATGAGCGGTGAAACCTCCATCGCTCATGTCCCACGATTCAGCGAAGTGGAAATGAAAGTACATGTAGCTCATGGCCAGTCTCTGAGAAACAATTTTGGAGGTAATGGAGGTAATAAAGAGGTGTATGTTGTGCGTTATTTTTTGTACCCATGATATGTCATAGTTGGATGTACATGCAGTTGGACTTTCAGATGAAGTAGGCCTAATTTTGAACTTGGATATGTCTTGTCAGAGTTAATGCATTCAGAAGTACTAATGACGAATGCAATACAGCAGCCAAGTACTAATGGTGAATGCGACACAGCAGTACCAGCACTAATGATGAATGCAATACAGCAGCCAAGTACTAATAGCGAATGCGACACAGCAGTACCAGTACTAATGGCGAGTGTAATACAGCAGCCAAGTACTAATAGTGAATGCGACACAGCAGTACCAGTACTAATGGCAAATGTAACACAACAGCCAAGTACTAATGACGAATGAAATACAGCAGCCAAGTGCTAATGGTGAATGCGACACAGCAATACCAATACCGATAGCGAATGTAATACAGCAGCCAAGTACTAATGATGAATGCAATACAGCAGCCAAGTACTAATGGTCAATGTGACACAGCAGTAGCAGTACAATGACGAATGCAATACAGCAGCCAAGTATTAATGGTGAATGCAACACGGCAGTACCAGTACTAATGGTGAATACAATACAGCAGCCAAGTACCAATGGTGAATGCAATGCAGCAGTGCTAAAGGTGAACTTGATACAGATACATGAACAGTTCTGAGACTCCCCTCTTGCTACAAAGCGGCCTCTGTCTGATTGTTGTGTAGTTTGGATTTCATTGTGCTTGATTGAGTTTTTAATCCAGCAGGTGCTCTGAGTTCCATTCTTGAAACTGCTAGTTTGATTAGTTGCTGCTGGGTTGATTAGTTGCTACTGGGTTGATTAGTTGCTTGGGTTGCTGCTGGGTTGATTAGTTGCTGCTAGGTTGATTAATTGCTGCTGGGTTGATTAGTTGCTGCTGGGTTGATTAGTTGAAGGCAGCAAGTCTAGTCAAAGAAAGATAATTGTAATTGTAAGATAGCAGTGTTAAATCTCCAGTTATGATTTGGAATAACCTCCAAATGTTGGAATATATACATATCCAAGAGATGTCGATCGCTGGTGGCAACAACCTCTGTCATTCTCAGTTTTGTCTTTCACTTTCATTTTCTGTTAGTACATATGTAAGTATATGCTAGAAGCACTCCAATAATCATTGATTGAACTGCTACAAGTGCCTGTGGTTGGAGGATATGTTCAGGAGTTTCTGTGATGTAATATTTTCAATGACGTGTGATGTTTTGATAAATAACGCAACATGGAAAAGTTGTTATAAGGAATAAGGATGTTTAGAATGCACGTGTAGAATCCTGACTAGTAAGTTACATAATCATTTTGATTAAAAATTGCTCTAGGCAGTCTTAGCTCAGCGTAATGACCCAGGAGTCTCTCACCAATGCGGTCGCTGTGAGTTCAAGTCCAGCTCATGCTGGCTTCCTCTCCGGCCGTAAGTGGGAAGGTCTGCTCACTACCTGCAGATGGTCGTGGATTTCCCCTGGGCTCTGCCCAGTTTCCACCCACCATAATGCTGGCCGCCGTCGTATAAGTGAAATATTCTTGAGTACGGCGTGAAACACCGAGGTTTTTCGTAATGCAAGTTTTGTTATTGAGAATATATAGGACTAGTGTTAACTGGTAGAGTTAGATGTTTAATCACTCATTGGTTGCTCTTCAGCAGTTCATATAAAAAAAAATTTTTTTTTTGAACCTGAAAGGGGTGTGTCGGTTTATATATTAAACTTGGATACGATACTGGTTTAACCGTTTATGTGCCAGCCATTGTGTAGACTTGTGCATATTGAATACCTGGTGGTTAGTAGATGGTTGTGCAAGGTTTGGCGTGTATTGATGTCATTCACCTGACCATCTGTGACAGGTGCATTCACTTAGACGGGTAACTCACGGGCACTGATAGGTGGTACCTATATATGATGCACACTCACCCAGTCACTGAGAGCTTTGGTGTGCTTGCAGCACCTTGTACATGTTCAAAAGGAAATGGAGAGGTTATCGATGCATGACGAAAAGTTTCAGTTCGGAACAAATCAAGTCCAATCTTGAACCCACAGATAAATTCCTCTGAATGCATCTGCACATGTGGACATTAATAAATCAGTGTGTGTGAGTATTTTTTTGATGTTTTTTTTTTTTTGGCTTGATGAGGAAATCTGGTTGGTGGGTTCTTTTTTTTTTTTGAAATTGTGGTGGACATGTACTTATTTTGACTTTTGCTGTAGCAGGAACTTCGGCCTACAGTACCAACTCATCTTTTTCTTTGTGCTCATCCTACAGACCTCGTTATCATTTATAGCAGTCTTTACAAGTTGTCAACGACTGTATGGACCTGTAAATGTATAATACACATGCACGTATACAAAAATAAAGATAAAAATATATTATGTTGATATACGTGTTGGTGTGGTTTTCTTCCAATTTCAGAGATTATGAATGCGAGACATTTTGTGACAAATTGACATGTCTTGTTTATGTATCCCTGCCATAAAGTTTCAGGTTCAAATCCAGTTTCCACTTTGGTGCTTTGCATTCTCCTCATTATGTGTGTGAAGAGTTTGTTGCTAAAAGGGAAGCCTCGAAGTTGGGAGACCCGGGATCAAACAAGGGTCAGGTCATTCCAAGGACTTTCAAACTGGTACTTGCTGCTGCTTCAGTTGGCGCTCAGCAGTGGGAGATAAGCAAATTTCCAGCAAGAAAGGCGAGGGTCCAGGGGCAGCCAAGGCCTCGGAAGCTCTGAAGGAGCTATATCGCCTTAGAGACGATTTGCTGTATCTTAGGTATACCAATCCAGGTGTTATTGACTATTTAAGCCTGTCTGAAAAAATTGAAATAGACGTGTAGCTTAATTGTTGACGCTTTTGCCTGGAGAACTACGGGTCAACAAAGAACATTGTAACAATTTATCCAGAATTCAACATTAAATTTAAAAAGGTTGGTGTAGATTGATTAATACAAGCATTTAACTCGTATGGAGGAGAATCAGTGGAAAGAAACATACATGTTTTTACTGGGCCTTGGTAATAAACTTGCCGGCTTATTCGCGTTGGCTTGCTTTAGATTACAATCAATGTCACTCACATGTATACATAAACTTTTTGATCAGGCCTTTGGTTCAGGAAAAAGGTGTGCGTCTGATTTAGGGGAATTGTCAGTAACGCGCCAAAGTTGGTGGTTACAACGGTTTCTTATCTTTCCTTCACTGATGAATCTTGCAACCCGTCCTGAGTGAAATGATCTTGGAATGACGATAAACCATAATGAAACCAATAACTCAACACTGATGAGTGCATATATTGTACAAATATATTAATTATTCTGCTTTTTGGGCTAAATAGAACTGCAACGTCACTAAATTAGAAAAAAAAGATTGTGTTTGGAGACAAATTTTTGTCAAATTACACTGTAGATGATTTGCCCTTCCATGGGAGAATTGTATATATTAATATATGCTACTTCCATATGGTTACTGAAAATTAAAACAACCTACATAAACCTGTGTAATTTTGGCACATTGTCAGTTTGGAAAAACAGGTACATATATAACTTCGTGACACTATATCATGTGATCTGGAAAAGCAAAATCTTTGAGAAATAATCAAAATTCACAACCTTACGACAATTGCCATGGCTGAATGGATGCACAAAATACAAAACCGACGTTGCAGAAAAACTATTTAAAAAAAAGACCATTATTTCAGTACATGTGGCATGAACATTTGAAAACATACTGCAAAAACCGCCTACGCTAAATAATTCTCATAAAAAAAGAAAGGAAAACAATAAAATGAACTATATGTTAAACTCCATGAAACATGTCCAGGTGGTTGCATTTATTTTAAAGATTATTTTGAGCCGAGCAAAACGCATGAGAAAAATTGCACTCTGTGTAGACGTATACATTAGCCACAATAAGTGCACAGTACGTTTATCTCATGTAAATATATTTATTTAAAACTGCATAAAGCAGCCGTTATAAATGCGTTGTTAGAAAATTGCAGTTTACCATGTTTAGTTTATCGAGAAAATATATTTGCAATAGTGTGATGTTTTATTCGGCGCTGGGGCCTGTCTGTGTTACAATGTATATAATTTCCGGAACCCAAAAAGTGTGGTGGGGGGAGGGGGGGGGAAGATATGCTGCCCCCCACCCAACCTCCGCTGCCTAAAAATGGAAGGTAGTCGTTTGTGATCATCAGAGGGATAATGCATGTTCGCTGTAAAGTCTACCGGTCAACTACCTTCCATTTTTTGTGGAAGGCCTGTTGGTCGAGTGGTCTAGACGGTTGACATGTATTGCTGGTGGTTAGGTGCCTGACTCTGAGGTCGTTGGTTCGAAACCCGCAGTGGTGTCAACCAAATTTCAGCACTAGAATCTGTGATATATTCAGGAAGTGTAATCCCTATTAACGATAATACTGTTACTTATTCCACTTTCTAAATAACATCTATACCTACCTTACATACATACTAAAAGGCCTAGGTGAGGTCGTGCTTTAGAAGTGTGAATGAGTTTGCCTCAGAAAAAGGGGGCATGGGTGACGTAACACTGTAAATCTAGCAACACTGACACCCATTTGGTGTAGAGAAAGGATCCACATGGTGTAAAAAGTTTGCCTCAGTAGTGGGAGACCTATAGGTGGTCACGCCGTAAATGTGGCATTACTGGGACACATCTTGTATAGATAAGTGTAAAAAGTATCAAAAAGGCGAAGGCCTTGGTAACGAAGCACAGACAGTGTAGGAAAAATGGGACCCATCTGTTTTCAAGAAGTGTATCGTGTTTGCTTTAATAGGGGAAGGCTTAGGTGTCATAAAGCAGTAAATGTGGCACTTGGTCCCATTTAATGTAGTGACCGGAGGCCTATATGTTACGTAGCCTGTGTATGTAACAACACAAGGACCGAACTGTTGTAAAGAAGTGTAAAGGACATGTGTCAAAAAAGGGAAGGCCCAGGTAATCAGGTAATGCTGTGAATGTGGCAACACTTGAACCTCTCTGGTGTAGAGCGGTGTAAAGAGTTAGCCTCAAATGTGCATGAGTGGGGGGGACCTACCTGTGCCATCTCATTACTGGTACCCGTACATGTTATGCATTTCTTTGACAACTGATATTCTAGTATAATGAATACTGATTTCACTCAGTCGCCTAAAACATACTGCCCCTTTCCTTGAAAATTATTGACCGCTTCTCTTTGCATGAATCCGTCCTATTTTCGTACTTTAGTTCTTGCTTAGTTCTTTGGTGGTTTGTGTTATACTTCGTTTTGGGAATTGGTCTTGTGATTGTTTACCTGGAACGTCCTTATTCGTTGACGGCTGGTGTACGAATGTCTGTTTCGACACAAAGATGAATGGCCTCGATAGTTCAGTTGGTAGTACGTTCGGTTCGAGGGCGGTCCCTAGACCCAGGGTCAAACCTTGATCGGGTCACACGACGTTCAGCAGCGACTGTTTGACCTGTATCAGTATAATGACTCGGGCGGGGCGGCTTACTTGCCTTCGGTAAATCTTCTCTGTGAAGCAACATTAGATAAAAGAGCGGTGGAAAACCGCTCTGCAGCAAGGAGGAACATTGCACGTACATGAACTCTAAAGACTCCTTCGTCGTCATATGACTGAAAAATTGTTAAGTGCAACGTTAAACCCTAGGTAGGCCTACTCACTCACTCACAAGAGGACAGACAAAATACTGGTTGGCTGGTGCAAGTATATTGTGATTAGTTGATGCACTGTGCAGTGTCTCTCCGTGACATTATAGTGAGGCAGCACTTTAAACATATAAACCCAGCAAGTATCAGCGAAATTATGTCATACAAGTTTCACGAGAATTAAGTCTGTCTCACAACTTTAGGTCAGTTGCACAACTGACACGACAATGAGGCTTGTTCCACAAATTTCACGAGAATCAGGTCTGTTCCACAACCTACACGAGAATTAGGTTAGTTCCACAATTGACAGGAGAATTACACGCATGTTTATTCCACAACCTACACAAGAATTAGGCCAGTCCCATGACCGACCCGAGATTAGGCCTGTTCCTCAACAAGAATTAGGTCTGCTCCACAACTAGCAGGAGAATTAGGTCGGTCCCACATCTAACACGCGTATTAGATCTTTTCTACAACTGACGCAAGAATTATATCTTTTCTCCAACCTACATGTACGTCCCACATTTGAAACAGGAATTATGTCCACAGGTAACATTTTAAGAATTAAGCCGACCCCAAAATTAACATTTGTGGGGAATTCTGGCACACGTTATGGAGTAGATATGGCTTAAAACAAATACCAGAGTTAGATCTGGCCAGCCTTCTAACCTGAGACTTATATCTATGTGTTCATCATTATCATTAAAGATTAAATCTAACTGTCCCACGACAAACAGGGGAATTAGATCTGTCTGATCACGACTGTAGATGAGTAGCCTGTATGTCCAACAACTATCACCGGAATTAGGCCTGTCCCACGGCAAAAGGGGGATGGTCTGTCCCACCCCATTTAGGCGAGTCATAATTAACTCAAGAATTACATGTATAGGTGGACCACATATAGCTATCATTATAAGGAGTGAAGTTTTCTTACAGCTAGGAGAATTTGGTCTGCCGCACAACTAACTCGAGAATTTGGTCTTTCGCACAACTAACTCGAGATTTGGTCTGCCGCACAACTAACTCGAGATTTGGTCTGCCGCACAACTAACTCGAGATTTAGTCGGCCCCAAAACTAACTCGTGTTTTGATCGGCCCCACAACTAACCCGAGATTTGGTCGGCCTCACAACAAACAAGGGATTTGGTGTGTTCCACAACTATTACAAATATCAGGACGGCTGCAAAACAAGCTCGAGAATTCGGTCGGCTGCAGAACAGACACCAGATTTGGTCCGCTGCACAATTAAATCAAGAATTTTGTCTAAAATTTATCAATAAATAAAGAAATACCACCTTACTGAATATAAAACAGTTATGACCCGAAGACATATTAATTTATACTGGCCTATCATGTTATAAAGTCTACCAGTACAGACATAAAACCAGATTGTGGCCAAAATTCACACTTTGACTTATTTCTGTTTCTTTTATTCCTATATTAATATTGTTGTATGGCCTACATAAATCGCCTGATTTAACAGCAGACGACTGCATTGTCAGTGCAAATAAGTATAGTGTACTTTGGAATAACACATAAACAGAATATTCATATCGTTGAAAGAGGTATTTACAATGTAAGTAATAGAACGGTATATATATACTACCAACCCCGAGCGCTGTGAAGAAGTGTGAGTTTCTAACTAACTGAATCTGTCCCACTTTTATTCAAGATTTCTCTATTCGCGGAATGTTATTCTATCTACATGAAATGTATATACACATACTGCTGTTCACCAAATTGAACTACTTATATACGTGAATCTGCTCTCTGGTAAGGCGTTTACTGCTTGCCTAATCTTTCATATACAGTGCTCCCCCACCTCAATATTTCACACTGTCACGGCTTCGTACTTACACGGTAGCATTTGCTCCGCCTTAAATTATTCTTATCTTTCATTCAAAAGATTTCCCATTTTGTTTGAACGGTTATATTTGTTAAAGTGCGCCCCGTTGAATGCTTCTTTCGTGTAAGTACCGGTACTCAAAATGTTGCAGACCGAGGGGTTTGCGCGGCGCAATGACCGAAGAGCGACTGGTGCGGTCGCTGTGAGTTCATGCTGGCTTCCTCTCCGGCCGTTCGTGGGAAGGTCTCCAGCAACCTGCAGATGGTCGTGGTTTTCCAACGGGCTCTGCCCGGTTTCCTTCCAACACAATGCGGGCCGCCTTTGTATAAGTGAAATATTCTTGAGAACTGCGCAAAACACCTATCAAAATAAATAAATAAATCAAAATGTTGCTCTGAATTAAATTGTCGAATTTTAACTGAAGTTTGCATTAATTTGTCTGGTTTTAAAAATGCCCGTATATTTTTGTTTCATTTTGTGTTGCTCCATATATTATGCGTTGAATACATTTACATATATACATATTTAGAATGTTGCATCCCGTGGAATGGTTTCACAATGGCAGAGCTCCTCAACTCCTGTTGGCTTTGTTAGTTACGTTCGTATTTCTTCGTGTGTATGAAACGTTGCTTGGAATGCAGTGCTTTCCCAGTGACATGCATGCTCATATTTTAGCAGTTGTGGTGCTCTCCCTTGAACCCTTCTTTGATGTGGTCAAAATGTTTTTCACCGTGGAACGTTTTCACCGCGGCCGTGGTGTTTCCCCCGGGCTCTCACCGCTTTCCCCCCGATCATAATTCTGGCCTTCGTCGTAGAAGTGACACATTCTGGAAAACTAATCAAATAAATAGAAAAGTCTCTAAATTTTAAGGTATTCTTAATTTTGTTGCTCTCGATGCCCTGAATATTTCTCTCATATAGGCCTACATGTTCAGAGTATTGCTCACCCTGGAATGATTACAGAATGCATGCGTTGTAATGCTTTCGTATGCTTTCACAGTGACATGTTAATGCTATTAATAGTCCAATGCTTTCACAGTGACATTGTGATGCTGTTCACAGTCCAATGCTTTCACAGTGATATTGTAATGCTGTTAATAGTCCAATGCTTTCACAGTGACATTGTAATGATGTTCACAGTCCAATTCTTTCACAGTGGCATTGTAATGCTGTTGTCAGTCAAATTCTGTCACAGTGACATTGTACTGCTGTTAATAGTCCAATGCTTTTACAATGACATTGTAATGCTCCTCTCAGTCGAATGCTTTTACAGTGATATTGTAATGCTCCTCAGAGTTCAATGCTTTCACAGGGACATTGTAATGCTCATCACAGTCGAATGCTTTCACAGTGACATTGTAATGCTGTTAATAGTCCAATGCTTTCATAGTGACATTGTAATGATGTTCACAGTCCAATTCTTTCACAGTGGCATTGTAATGCTGTTCTCAGTGAAATTCTTTCACAGTGACATTGTAGTGCTATTCACAGTCGAATGTTTTCACAGTGACATTGTACCGCTGTTAATAGTCCAATGCTTTTACAATGATATTGTAATGCTCCTCGCAGTCGAAAGCTTTCACAATGACATTGTAATGCTCCTCACAGTCGGATGCTTTCACAGTGACATTGTAGTGCTGTTAACAGTCCAATGCTTTTACAATGACATTGCAATGCTCCTCTCAGTCGAATGCTTTCACAGTGACATTGTAATGCTCCTCACAGTCGAATGCTTTCACAGTGACATTGTAATGCTGTTCACAGTCGAACAAAGTTTGTACAAAGGCGAACAATGTCTCCTTTCACTCCGCCTTTACGTCAAAAGGGATAATTTCAATTTTGATATTGTAAATTATCTTTATTATTTGCATAGCAATATACCAAAGGGTCCTGTATATTGCGTATACATATCTCGCCTTGTAGCATTTGCCAGATCTTGCGTTAATTGTGATGACTTTAATCTGCGTCACAAGTTGCTAGTTCCAAAACTAGTTTGTCAAGGATACTCCATCAAACGCCTTCATTCTAAGTTTCTCAAATTTTACAATGATTATAACACTCCCGATGGCAGGTATGGACAGAGCGTTCAGAATCTCTGGCGATCTGCATTGTGATAAACCACACAGACGGCGCTGTTATCCTTATGTACATACCTATCGGCGCTTATGCCTATTTAGGTCTGTAACGCTCGTCATTTTCGAACTGTATTCAATACCGCTTAACCCGGTGCTAGGGACCGTAAAGGCAGCCATGCTCATTACATCTGCATGATGCCTTTATGAACAGTTGCAATCAAAGCGCGACTGAGATACCTTGTTTAATTGTTATTTGACCTGGAACTCATTCATGGACTACGAACTTGAACTTTGATATGGAATTCATGCCTGGAATATCCACTGTCTGCCCGGCATCATTGAAAACTGATCACCGCTTCTCTCTTGTGTGTTACCGGTTTTATTTCCTATTTGTATAATTTCTTACATACCTTTGTCTTTAGGAGCTAATATTAAACGTTGTATTGGAAACGGATCTTGCGATTATCGACTTGAAACGCCCTTTACGGACTACGAATGGTATACGAATGTCGGACATGACGCTTATATTGTAATGCTGTTCACAGTCCAATTCTTCCACAGTGACATTGTAACGCTGTTCATAGTCGAATGCTTTCACAGTGACACTGTAATGCTGTTCACAGTCCAATGCATTCACGGTGACATTGTACTGCTGTTCACAGTCCTATTCTTTCGCATTGACATTGTAATGCTGTTAACAGTCGAATGCTTTCACAGTGACATTGTAATGCTGTTCACAGTGGAATGCTTTTACAGTGACATTGTCATGCTATTAATAGTCCAATGCTTTCGCACTGACATTGTAATGCTGTTCACAGCCCAATGCTTCACAGCGACATTGTAATGTTGTTCACAGTCGAATGTTTTCACAGTGATATTGTAATGCTCACAGTCCATGCTTTCACGGTGACATTGTAATGCTGTTCACGGTCGAATGCTTTTACCGTGGCATTGTAATGATGTTGACCGTCGAATGCTTTTATAGTGACATTGTAATGCTGTGGACAGCCCAATGCTTTCACATTGATCTCCGACGAATTTCAGGCTGTGGCTTTAAGTCAGGGAGGGGTGCCAGGTATACCTGGCGAATCACCGGCTGACCTGGCTACCCACAAACGTTGCATTCATCATATGAGTGGAATATTCTTGAGTATTCAAACCACCATTGATATACATGTATATGCAGATGTGTCACAGACTACTATAATCTGGGATTAAGATATACCGTCCGTTTGTCTTAATTCCAGCTACTCAGTGACTGGGGCTATAGTGGTGTCCGGCTAAACTTCTCACTTAATAATTATACTTGAAATATTCTTCAATTTTCTTGGCGTTTACTTCCAAGGCTGTTCTCCACTGATTGCTTTCACTTGGAACGTTCCTTAATCCCATAAGAATGCGTTGTTTTTCCCAGACTGGCTGTTTAAGGTTGCTCCATTCTTGTCGATCTTACTTACATGGTTATTCTTTAGTGAATCCTTTACTTGCAAACTTTTCAGCCTTCTGTTTTGACCGTTGCTTCCGTGTCAGCTGCTGTAACGTGAAACGTTACTTTCCACTGGCTGCCTTCACTTGGAAGGCTGCTTTCCATTACCAGTTTTATTTGAATTGTTGCTCCCCACTAATGACTATAACCTTTCTTGTCATATTGTTCCATCACTCCGTTCTTACTTGAAACGTTGTCTTCCACTAATTGATTTTACCCTCTACTGACTGATTTTACTTGGATGTTTTTACTCAAAGCTGATTGACTTTTCATAGCACGTTGGTTAACACAAACTGGTTTTACCTGAGACGTTGCTCCCCAGCGATTGCTTTCTCTTGGGATGTTGCTCTCATGTGATTCATTGTATTTGGGGAGTTGTTTCCTTGTGACAGATTTTACTCTAGCCGCTGCTTTCCACTGACTGATTTTACTTGAGACTTTGCTTTCCACACGTGGAATTTACTAGCAGGGGACATTGAATAATTTTTCCATTGAATACTTTTTACAGGACACATAGTACCTCACTCATTGATTTCAATTGGGACGTTGCTGCTCGATGATGTAGTTATTTATTTATTTCATTGGTGTTTTACGCCGTACTCAAGAATATTTCACTTATACGACGGAGACCAGCATTATGATGGGAGGAAACCGGACAGAACCCGGGGGAAACCCGCGATCATCTGCAAGCTGCTAGCAGACCTTCCCACTTACGGTCGGAGAGGAAGCCAGCATGAGCTGGACTTGAACTCACAGCGACCGCATTGGTGAGAGGCTACTGAATCATTGGTCATTGGTCTACTGGGTTTACTTGGAACGTTGCTACATTCTGATTGAGTAGACGTTGCTCCCTACTCATTCAGTTTACTTGCGACGTTACTTTCCATTCTTAATTTTACTTGGGACGCTGATCCTCATTGATTGAATTTACTTGGAACGTTGCTACATTCTGATTGAGTAGACGTTGCTTCCCCACTCATTCATTTTACTTGAGTGGCTGCTTTCCATTTATTAGGTTTACTTAGGGCATTGGTTCTCACTGATAGAGTTTACTTGGGACGTTGCTTTCCGCTGATTTAATTGACTTAGGATGTTGCTTTCCGCTGATTTAGTTTTCTTGGGATGTTGGTCCCCGCTGAATGCTTTCCCCAAGAATGTCTTCGGCTTGTGGGAGAGTTTAAATGTAGTGACATTGAAATATTTCTTTCAGATTCTAAACAAAGCCATGTCGAAAAAAAAAAAAAGAGTACTAAGTAAATTGAAATTCAGGACGATTACCAACCCAGCTCGTGAACACGTGACTCACAAGACTGAAATTACGAAACGACGGAAATCTATCTGCAGGGTTGTACGACTGTATAGCATGACGTCATTCTAGTTGCGACGGTGTCTAAATATATAAATATATATGTATGTATGTATATATACTTTTTTCCTTATTCATGTAACATTGAAGAACTTATACATACGCAGTGAACAAAGACACAGTTACACACTCATTCAATTAACTTTGACTCCGGCACAGCAAGACATCCGAGCACGACTTTGCCGTGTCTTTTGGGCCCAAATTGTCGGCCGGCTTCACGGTCGCCACAGGGTGTTGAACAGGAAAACAAGCGCGCGTTCGGCCTGGCGGCGGTGACTTGAGTCGCACCATGCAGCGATCGTGTCGCCTGTGGTGACACTTAGACGCGGCCGGTTAAAAGACGGCAGCGTTAAGACGTGACGTTAACAAGTTATTTGAACAAGGTAACATCTTAAAAAAAAAATCAGACTAACTAGCTTCCATTAGATTGGAGGGCAGTGTGGATTGGGGGGGGGGGGCACACCCCGGTAACATTATGATACACGCATTTTCGACAAGTTCACCAGCCCCTTTACCCTGTGATGTGGCCTCGCCTGCACGAGTGAACGAAATTCACACCACGTATATACAGACGGACGCCCATATCCGGAAAACAATGATTTACGCCTTCAAACACACCCTCTTTGATTAAAACTGCGCGCGCCTAGTTCTGCCTATTTGTGCACACTATATACATTAAACTTGGCCATCTTTAATTAAACGTGGCGTATATATTTACTGAAAAGAATCTGATGTAACGAAATGCATGTATTTAACTTCCGTAAGCGGTCAGTGTAAAGAAAGCGGAACCCTCGCTGGCTGAATCGTCTAAATTGTTAATCTCGCGGAGGGATCGAATCAACCTGTCAGAGTCTATGTCGGTGGGGACCCTAAGCTGCAGATCTGGCGAACTTGTTTTCTTTACCTCCATGTATGGGAAACCTGACCGCCATCGTACACGAGAAAAATTCTGGGAAACCAACCAGAACAATAAATTAATAATAAAAAAAATAATTAAATAAATAAATAGATGCATGAAATGATCAACCATCTGACGTAAAGCTATTTGATCCAGCTAGCCAAGGGGGGTGTTTCATGCATCAGGGAGGCAGCATGCAGCAGCGCATAGGCCTATCTATATACGTCGACATTCCAAGGGACTGACCTGTATGAGCTATGTATCAAGACTTGTCGTCGTGAAATGATTAAAAATAATGGTAAAACGACGATATCTTCAAACGTGCATGCCGTCAGCCTGGCCTGGTATATGAAGTATATGTTTATTTTCTGTGTATACTCATCATACGTCCTTTGTGTGATTGATTGATTGATGGATGGATGGATGGATGGGTGGATGGATGGACTGATGTTTATCCGATGTTCCTCTGGAAAGAATAAATCCCTCAGGGGTTAATTTCTCCCAAGATAAACATGTTGTTACTTTATTTTCTGAAGTAATACAACTTATTCTTTTTATCTGCTATCGGGTAAAACTGAAACCGAAACTGAAGAATTTGTGAAAATAGTAGAATGAAAGACGCTGTTTTGCACGTGTAACGACTCATGGGGAAAAACCACCAGCAGTTTTCAGGTTAATTACTTGGCCATAATATATTGATAACTGTATTCTGATATTTCCATTGCATTTCAGTTTCACGGACCAGGTTAATCCATCGAGTCTAGTTATATATATATATATATATATATATATATATATATATATATATATATATATATATATATATATATATATATATATATATATACATATATATATATATATAGGCTTATACCCAAACCTGCGAATGGTCGTGGGTTTCCCCCGGGCTCTGCCGGTTTCTCCTACTATAATCATTTTGCCATCGTATAAGTGAAATATTCTTGATTACGGCGTAAAACACCAATCAAATGAATAAAATACGTATAGGTGTGGCAATCTAGACGGTGCTGTGGTCGAACCCGCGCCCTCACGGAAATGACTTCATTTATCTTGTTCGCTTTTATATAAAGATTGTTTAGAAAGGGTTAAATGCAGTCAGCTGACTGAATTCTATATTTTGGGCCTTATGGGCCACATATAACCGGTGTTTAAGTGCTCTGGCGTCGCGAGAATTTTTTTCCCACTCCAAACACAGCTTTCTAGTTACATTATTACAGAATAGCTGTAATAATCTATGAGCAAATGATTACTTAAATAATGTTCATAAACATTTCGCCTGGAGGTGAATATAAGAAAAACAGGTAACTTTACGTCAGAGTAGCTTGTCACTGATAGTACGGTCAATACAAGCCACCTTAGAATGCAGGTATTTTCATGTATTTAATTTCGTTTCAAAAGCCTAAAATTATGAGTAAAAGTACTCTTACTTTAATAGATATATTTTGTATATATTTTTCTATATATATCTGACAATACTTATACACTTCAGTTTTGAGATGCCTTTTCCTTGAATATATATACGCCTTGTAATGTCGACTGTCAAGCTGGACATAAAGTACATAATCTGGTGCTTGAGTCTTGTTATTTTCCGCTTATATAACCAACAAGTCATAATTCAAGAATTTTTCTGAGGAGAATCTTTACCCCACAGACAATCTATCGATATCGATCAAAGCCACGTTCATGTTATAATACCATCAGTATTATCAGGGTCTGCCAGCAACCTGCGAATGATCGAACACTATCAGTGTTATAATCCCACAATATGGTGTTATTTCATTCAGGTAAAAATCTCCATCATAATTAGAGTCAGAAGGATATTCCGATTTTTGATAGTCGACGATTTTGGCACTTCGCTAATTTGATGCTTATCACGATGGGACACGATAATGGATCGTTCATTTGAGTGGGGCTTTACGTCACTTCCAGTATTACGTCGTGTAATTACCTGGCGAAGTGCAACGCCCATGCGTATTTGCCAACTGCGAACTTACTTCACTGTCAATTCAACTCGGCGATAAATCCTCGTCCGGTACGTTAAAATGGGACTAAAATTCGAAATGTGCCGACAACAGATGGGAAACCCTACCACAACTTGGTCTATCTTTGATAACACTAAACGAATTTATTTGTCTGATTGGTACTCTACGCACTAGTCAGGAATATTTCACTCAGACGACGGGTGGGGAAAAAACAGTGCAGAAGGAAAGCAGTTGCTGGCACTCTTGAAAATGGCTTTATCAACACTAAGATGTAAAAGTCTTGCATTTCACGATACAAATGCCACCTGGTACATCGGTTTCCAAGCTGAAGCCACTATTTTTATTTGTTTATTTACTTGCTATTCACGGCTTTTTCCACTCTGCTGGAACCTGGAGTCATGGGAGCAAAATGACCGTGGCTTCAACACGTAGGTGACGTAAACGATGCAATCCACATAGAGAGAGCCCTCATTCATTCATTTATTTATCTGATTGGTGTTTTACGCCTTGCTCTGGAATATTTCACTTATACGATCGTGGCCAGCATTACCTCTCATTCACAAATCACTAGCTTTGTGTTATGAAATGAACAACAGAGCGGTATTAAAATGTTCTCTTTAATTCTTTTAAAACTGTCAATACAGGAATAACATATGGAAATACTCGGCATAAATCATTCAGATAGAGAAAAAGGCCATCTGATAGTTCAGCAGTTGACCAACGCAAACATCTGACGATTAAGTGACAGTCAGACAAAAGTTCTTTTAAAATGTGAACAAAAACCATGATTGCAGTCATGGTTATTTTAAAAGACAATTGAAAAAAAAATGTATGATGACAAAAATTACAGTTGAACAGCATACATGTTTTTTTTTTTTTTAAAAGCGAAGGCTAAAACAACCTTGAAATTGGAGTAGTTAGGAAGAGCAAGATAAAATCAGCACGTCAAGAAGTTCTGAACAAGTTGAACAGAAAAGAGAAATCGCAGTCGCCAGTTACCTGGGCAATGGCCACAGGTTACAAAAGATGCTGATAACCATCACAATGTTATCAACAATTATAGGAAGACCATTTTGAAAAATCATAACACATTTTAACAAATCTTGAAGCTACAGAGCACAGTATTTTGAAACAAACATTTTGTTACATTCTAATGAAAAACTGACAGCTCACAACTTCATTCTGTTATGTCCAGCATTAATGCAAACTGTTCCTTACAAGTAATAAAATTGTACAAATTGTTTTCATAAAAAACAACACATGCCCAAGGAAGCTCTCTTTGTTTAAAAAAGAAAACAAAAGAAAACATTTCCTAGAAGTTGTATTGGCACACAAGCAAATATCATAATCAGAAACAAAACAAATGGAAGATTTTTATAGCGTGTGTGAAACCATGATTCGCACAACTGTAACAATCAAATTACAAAAAAAAAGGCAGGAAAAACGATCCCCAAAAACATAACAACTGTGTGAAATTCTGGATGATTCACACCTTTAGCACATACAGAAGCCAGCTAGTATTGTATCCTGAAACAATATCCTAAAACACTGGTAGATGAATGAAATACACTATCTCTGTGCACCTAGGACACAGTTGTACAACACAAGCGTTGACTGGAAAATGCAAAACAGACAGACATCATTCAAATCAAACTCTAATCTGGTTTCTCTGCTGATGAACCCCCAATACCCCCCCCCCCCAAAAAAAAAAGTTTGCACAAATTAAAAAGAGAATTCTGGTTCATCTGACCACAAAACAGCTATTTCACAACAGAAAGATGAGAGGAAAATTTCTCAGTGAGTGCCATCTTGGTTTGTCAAGATTTTCAGCACTGTTTCTAACTGCATCAACTACAATATGTTGAGGTAGCTCTTTCATATTGTCAAGTTAAGTATATAATACATCAAGACTACAAAAACAATATACATGCTATAGGACATCCAAGCTCTCACAATAAATTGACTGAATTTGGAGGGATTGATTCTCTTCCACTTTGCACAGGCACGTGATGACTAGTACTTGTACTCATCACAAGGCGTTCCTTGTTTCGGCAAGGGGTTATCCCAGGGAGAAGGGAAGAAAGCTTGAAAATAAACGGGTGTTTTGGGGCGCAAGCAAACAGGCAGGTCTGTAGGGCGGGATGTCCCCGTAACGAGCAGTGTTAGGCCCCGGTTAAGGTGAGTTAAGACCTGGGCACACATAACAGCCATGCACTGTTAGCTCTCTACCCCCGTCTAACAACAGCCACATTTACAGACAGTTGGAGCACAAATATTTTGAGTGTCTTTTGATGTCTATAGAGCCAATGATGCTTGTACACTATTGATTGTGACACAGGAAACAGCCCTGGGGTGTGTGCGGAGTGATCGAACCCCTGCCTGTCCCCTGACGGCGTACCTGTGTGCTCAGAGTCTAACTGTAATCAGCCGGTCATCCAGGTGACAATGTCCACTCCCACCATCACACAACCACTACCCCGTTATCTCATCAATGTCTCGCCACTTCATGTGTGAACACTCAAACACGACACAGAAAATATCTGCTTCTACAGCATAACTAAAAACTCTTCACCCTCTTTCATGTTCAAAAAAATGTTAAGTTTAAATCCAATTTATACAACTGAAAACTCCATCTTCTGAACAGATCATTATACATTGGCCTGAGTACAAGAATCTATATTCACTGGGACCATTAAAGGAATTATTCACTGATGTACATTGTTTCTACCATCAAATCATAGCAGACAGCAAAATCCTTTCAATAGGATGCAGATAGAATACTTTCAACAATCCTTCCCTGACCATCCTGCCATCTAAATTTGTATAGGATGCCAGCGTTATCAGGATATAGGATGCAGTTGGGATGCAGAAAAAACCTGGCGAATAATGTGTTGGTTACATGATCCAAATATTGTATTTCACCTGAAGTTTGCTGCGTAAAGATGCATTTTCAGAAGCCCACAAAGGCCTTCATAAGATATTAATCAAATTTCATTAAAAAATCTTCAGTGGGATTATAAGATGAGGAAACGATCAGAATCAAGTAAAATGTGTCGGTAAAAATGCTTAAGTTCCAGTGAAATACAATACCTGTAGGATGTGATCTCAGGTTTATGCCACAATCTTTTCTGTAGACACAGCTGAAATTACAACTCAAGCAAGCAGTTACCAGAAGGGCAACCAGTCAAGCCAGTTGAATTTGTGTTCCAAAAGCACACTACACCAGTGTGCATAA
The DNA here is from genome assembly GCF_032854445.1 of Liolophura sinensis. NCBI lineage: Eukaryota > Metazoa > Mollusca > Polyplacophora > Chitonida > Chitonidae > Liolophura > Liolophura sinensis. The sequence goes on from NC_088302.1 coordinate 21,505,641, forward strand.
CTGCATAAAAACTATTTTTTTTTTAAACATGTCATAGAGCAAAGAGTTGAGGAATCAATTTCATATTCACAAAAGGGTTGGTACATGGCTTAAAAAAAATCATCATCAACATAGAGTTTCACTTAAAAATGCTGAGGTCTGCATTCTCCAAAGATTAAGAGTGATTAACAGTAAAATTATCGTGAAAGCATTTACTAGATTATTATCTTCACCTATACAATGATCATGTACATGAGAGGAAAGCTGGCAAGAAAAAGCATTCAGGTAGAGATCAATTAAAATTTGGGTTAAGACAGGACATGCTGGTTATTGGAGGTTGTCTACTTCACCTGATTACACTGGAGGTTTTGATTCAAATATCTTTGTACAAGCTAATTCAAAAGCTGAATAAAAAAGATAAAAGACTGTATGTGTGTTTGATTCTGTTAAAGTAAATAAAACTTTAGGATTTAAGATGTTCATCTGAAATGCTTTGGTTAATGTTTTGTACGTAGTCATTCAATTACGTCATCAAGCATGTTCGTTCTCCTTGAATTTTACCACTGATTTTTGAACATGAACACCAATATCTCAGTAGCAGACGGGAGCGCACCTGGGATTAAATTACAAGCAGGCGGGGCCCTGGTGTCCCAAAAGGTGTTCACCTGATTTCAATCAAAGTCCTCCAGGGTAGACTTCCACAGGTGTACAATGGTTTTAACTAGGTTTTAATTAGTGGATAAACATGTACTGCAGAAGAACTCAAGACAACTCCAATACCAGCCTATCTGCTACCAACTGTGATAAGTTAACCAGTGCTAATGTAAAAAGGTGTGGTTTATACGTATGTTCCGGGGCATGAAGTTACATACAAATGAGATGAAGTGTATTTTTTTTTTTTTTTCACAAATGTCAGAAAACACAATTCGGTATTTACATAAGTTACATAAGAGCTCATCATCATGATTATTAACTAGAATATACATGGACTTTGCGTGCATGTACCGAAGAAATTCCTTATGTATAATAATCATTCATATGGATATATAAAAATGTATTTTATAATTTTATATATATATATGTATAGATATATATATTTATATGTATAGATGTATGTATGAATAGAAGTGTACAAGGTGACAAAATAATAACATTACCAACAGTGATATAGGTTTTATGATACACAAAAACTGTACAGACAACACATAACAAATGGTACGACCAGCTCTCGTCAACAAACATTGGTATGTGTACTGGCACTCACATACTGACTAGCAGTTCCATCATGGAGTTTATGAATATTCATCACACAAGAGGCTATAGGGTCACATGACTGCCATGTGACCAGAAGGTCTCCAGCAGAGGACTTTGTACCAAGTGTACGACAGAACTGTGGTGCAGGCACCGGATTAGACTGGAGTGGTGCGAGCACCAAACAGAGTATCAGTAACTGATGATATGCACATGGGGGAAGTGAATAGATTCTCTGTGGGGAGGGGTCTAGAGTGAATGGGGTTTGGGTGGTAGTTTAAGGGGGTGCTGGAGCAGATACTGGGACCTGTCGTATGAAGATGGTGTTTCAAATTTTATACCATACAACACGTCTTCACTTTGGCAGCCTTGATTTCCAAATAAGACCCTTGTAGAGGGAAAACTCGGGTGACAGGTGGGAATTTTGAGAGTAAAGAGGTTCTATGTAGAAACTTACTTAATCACAGGAAGGGTGGCAAGGAGAGCATTTCTGAGAAACTGACTCGGTGAACGGGGGGAAACCAGCGAAGGGAGGTGGGTGTTTTAAGGCTTTTGATAAAATTCCATAAATGCCCAGTTAGTATTTTGGTACGGGATCTAGCACCATATTCTGACACAATGCCAGTTCCAATTCTGATGCAGAGAAAGGCAGGTTGAACTGCCCATACTGAAGGTTGAGGACTGACAAATCCATGGGAAGAGCACCAATATGACTGCCCCGGGTCAAGAAAAAGCCTCGTTGTTTGTGTAGAGGGGGCCAAGTCAGCAGAGAAAATTCAAAACAAATCCTGAATCGTGGGGTCTCCTTCAAGTTTGCAAGGGTTTCCAACAATCAACAAGGCATGTACCCCCCAACAGGGGTGACCAATCCACATCTATTCACCATGCACCAGCAGGCTATGTCCTTCACGATTGTGGCATACATCTTCGTCTTGTTCAGCCTCTCCAGACCGTGTTAGGAATGACTAAGGACCTGGGTGCTGTATCCTATATGGCGGCCCTAGAGCTTGGTAAAAAAGCACCACCAATACAGGAGTCGATTTTGTGAGCTCTTCCTTATTTTTTCTGAAGGAATCCACGTGAAGAGCCCGTTTTGAAAGATGCAGTCTACACCCTCCCATGTGTTGGAAGAGTTCACTTGGTAAGAACACTGTCATGGTCGGGTGAGCTGGTGTCATCAACTTCACGAAGGAGTTCATTTGGTGAGCTCACAAGTACAGTTGTGGTGAGCACACTATACATCCCATGCCCATTAGCCCAGGCTCCCAACACTATCAGGCTTGCTCTCCTTGTTCTATCCTCAGCACACGTTTTCCCATAACAAGCTCACACAAAGCTACAGGCTGATGTCCAGGGGTTTTGGCACATTTTGTCGGCATATTGTGTGAGCTCAGCACTTAGAGGAAGGTCCCTGGCGCAGTGAGCGAGAATCAGCGAGACTCTGAAACTTCCTGTGTGACTGAGCATTATCTCTACACGAGAACTGGGCTCATCCTTACAGACAGCTGGAGACCTACAACAACACAACATGAGAAACTGTTACATTTGTTTATTTATTTTGATTGGAGTTTTATGCCGTACGCAACAAAGTGTCTCTTGTATGATGGTTGACTAGCATTATAGTAAGAAGAAAGTTGACAAAGCCCTGGAGAAAACCCAAGACCATCCCCAGGTTGCCTTTCGACAAATCACCGGCGAGGAAGCTGACATATGCTGGACTTGAACTCACATGGGTAAGCGGTTCTTGGGTCACTGTGCTGCGCTAGCATGATAACCACCAGTAGACAGAAAATGGTGAGTGGAATACAAGATAAATGAACCAAAATACAGCTTGGAGGAACCATTTAAATGTAGCATGGAGGAACTTTAGAGCACAATAGAAGTGGATGAACTGTTCAGAGTACAACACAACATGGCTGAGCTGTTTTCAGTGCAATATAACGTGGTTTGGATGTTTTGAGTAAAATATAACATCACTGAGCTGTTTTGAGTAAAATATAACATGGCTGAGCTGTTTTGAGAACAACATACAGTGGATGAACTGTTTTGAGTACAGCATGACTGGGGTGTTTTTAGTACAATATAGCACTGTTTTCAGTTGTATAACATAATACTGAACTATCACCAAATGATACACAAATTGCAATACAATGTGGATGATCTGTTCAGAGCAAACCCCAATATCAGTTCATAACCATTCTCAGAGTTTTCAAGGTTCTCCTGCTTTCATTGTTCTCTAGGCCGTAGTGGCAAGGAGCAGTTGATGTTTCTCTTTCACAAGCCATCCATGATTGTTGCCGTGGACCACGTGTTCCACCAATGAGACATCCGTGAGTCACGTGGGAACGTTTACCAGTATGACACGCTCAAGATCAATTCTTTACTCCTGTTTCCTCCACCCATTTTACAGAAGCCACCTTGTAAAGTGAAATATTCTTGACTATGGCATTAACAACAACATGAAAAAAAAAATTACCATCAGGATTGATGTAATTAAAAGAGCGCTCAAGCATGTTTTAATCACTGACCTTAAGTCCCCAGTCTCAGGAGGTCTCAGTGTCGTTTCATGTGTAGAGACAAATGGTCTGATCGTGAAAACGCCCTCTCGCACACCTGACATTTGAAGGGCTTGTCACCTGTGTGTTTACGGTAGTGTCTCGTTAACTCATCAGAGCGGGCAAATCTCCAGGTGCAGCCTTCCCAGGTACACACGTATGGCTTCTCGCCTGGGGAAAGAAATTACAGCATACAGGTACAGCACCAACACAGAATATTTGCATGGCAACAATTCATACAAGAACCAGTATGGCAATACATGTAGTTCAACAGCATACTGACATGACAACCATTCACACACAACACTCATATGGCAACGATTCACACAGAATACTAGTGAGGCACAATTAACACACAATACCAGTATGACAATAGCTCAAACATAACATTCACATGGTAACAACTCACAGAGCACATTAATACGGCAACAATTCACAGAGCATACTAATATGGCAACAATTCACAAAGCACACTAATATGTCAACAATTCACAGAGCATACTAATATGGCAACAATTCACAAAGCACACTAATACATCAACAATTCACAGAGCATACTAATATGGCTACAATTCACAAAGCACACTAATATATCAACAATTCACAGAGCACACTAATATGGCGACAATTCACAAAGCACACTAATATATCAACAATTCACAGAGCATACTAATATGGCAACAATTCACAGAGCACACTAAAATGGCTACAATTCACAGAAAGTCCAGATAGGATAACAATTCACACATCATACTGATAGAGCAACAATAAAAATTTTGCACAAATAATACAATCAAAAGTAGTGTTTGCAACTAAATTTTATTTATTTCTTTCTCTGGTGTTTTACGCTGTACTCAAGAATATTTCACTTTTACAACAGCAGCCAGTATTATGGTGGGCGAAATCCAATCAATAAACCATCTGCAGGTTGCTGTAGACGTTCTCACATATGGGTCAAGAGGAAGCCAGCATTAGCTGGACTTGAACTCACAGAGTGTTTGCAAGCGTACAATATACACGTAGCAGGTGCAGCAATATAAATACCTGTATGTGTGCGGCGATGAGCCTTCAGGTGAGAGCTTTTGGTGTAAACTTTATTACAGCCATCAAAATCACAACGATGTACCCGTCGCTTTCTCTGCGTTTCTTCGTTAATGGAAGACATTGGAAATGGCCGCTTGGCTCCATTTTCATATGACTTGAACTGCCTGAAAATGAGATGGAAAAATAAGCTGAAGCGAAATGAACCAGTCACTGCATATATTGTTTCCTTGTTTACAATTCTCACGAATTTACTACGTTTTAATGGCATTGCTCACTGAATGATGCTAAAGTCAACACTCTATGAACGGAATCTGACTTTCTGCCAAAGGCTATACAAAAGACTTTTTTCCAAAAATCCAGATTCGCTGAAAAAATCAAATTTTCTTTATTTACCGATGACTCTAACATTAGAAAAAAATATACTGTATCTTGCAAATTGTCGGAACTTTACTACCAATTTGGAAAGGTAACGCATGAACAGAAGAAGCTGATACTGTGTAAAAGGTAATTATTTGGGCTATTAAAAGGTAATTATTTGTACTATTAAAAGGTAATTATTTGGGCTATTCTAAAATATACATAATAGCAAAACTTCAATTAGATTCTCTCTGACAACCTCTTTAACTGACACATTTTATTCATCTGCAATGCCACACTTAAAAATAATTGCACCTCAACATTAAAAACTTTGACAGTGAGAAATAATTCAGAATTTTGAACTAAACACCAGAGAGACAAAATAGAATGAAGTGGATTTGAGCCCATGGCCAAACTGATGTAGAGTGAAATGCATCACTGTTGTACTTACTCTGAGGCCTCCTTAATCCGCTGCAAGGAAAGAAGTGCTGCTGATCCGATTTTATTGACTGTATCCAGTGTGACATTTGGATGATCTTCCTGTTCTCCTAAGGGGTGAAAAAAACAGAGCAAGATTTAACCACCTGAAGGCATAATGTACAGGTAAAAACAATGTCATGAAGAAACATGTGGCAGACATGTGCATCATGTAAGCAAGAAAACAAACAAACAAAAAACCAACAAAAACACAACAATAAATATGTCTACATAAATGAGGATAAAGGTGGAGTTAATGAAGCCTGGTAGCCGAGGTGGGTGGGGCAGGTAGATCTGGAGCATGGGGAGCCCTCGTTAGCACAGGTGTTCAGGTGTGGCAGAGTTAATTAGCATAGACATATAGATCTACAGTCTCCTCATTGAGTATGCGTGTCAGTGTCAGATGGGTTGGATTTACAGGGTCAATAGAGACAGAGTGCTGTGAGCGGGGTTTGACATATCCTGTAAGTATTTCTCCCGTACCGCAACAACCAACCAACCCCTCCCCCCCTCCCCTCCCCCTCCAACCACCTCTGTCCTGTCCTTGGCCTTACGGAGCCAGGCTTGTAACACCAGCACACTAATTCACCCGTTGGCACACCCACATGTACCTCTCCATATTCTCCTACTCCCTCTCTCCCCCAGGCAGATCAGTCAAATCTAACATCAGTCTCTGAGGCAGTGAGACCAGGTTAATTATAGCTGTATAGTTTTTATGTTGCCTTACCTTTACTGTTAAAGGATAAGTGAAAAGGTACTGTGAATTGAAGAGTACGGTTTAAGGAAAATAAAGATATGACAAAAAAACTGTGATAGGACGAAACAAATGTTCACTTTTGAGACGCCATTTGTATTACTTGATAACCCCTCTATTTTATGCACATTTTCCGTCAATGGTGAGAAATGCTCGAAAATGACGTCATTGATGAACATTCATGGGTTGCAGGACCAGCTTAGGGTCACAAATCGGGCTCTCCCCCAAACCACAACCCCCACCCCCCAAACAAGGTCGTTTTGACAATTATCACTGTTGACGTCACCACAGCAACCCACTTATTACCTGTACCGACTGTTGTGGCCTTAAGCAAACCAGTTTAAAGCCATATTTCTGCCCCAAGAACAAAACTAAGACGCTTTTTTGTACTTTAATATATCCAGGTCATATACTTAGTGTCAAGAAATACAAAACAAGTATTTCATGTAGCCTTTAACAAGAACCCTTCACAACTACATGTAGCTGTCTTTCGGTATCTTCCTGTACAACCTTTACCTCTATAATGTTGATCCACATCACCACTCAAGCCCTAACCCTCAACGCTGTCCATACACGAGAGACAAAATTCTGATATGAAGACATTTTGTGTTATACCTTGATCTTAATCCACAGATGTACAAATTTTTCGTAATTTAAATGATTTGTTATATTACCACAGAGAAGCAAAAATTGGTTTTGATTTATTTATCTGATTGATGTTTTTATGCCACACTCTAGGATATTTCACTTATATGATGGCAAGCAAAAGCTAAACTCGTCAAACTAAAATCTATATATAGATATTAATCTACACAGGCAGGCCAATTTGAGTGTTTGTCACATGTGGGAAATATTGTCTGGATCTTGTCAAAGTTAGGTGGGTTACACCACAATCTTCAAGAAACAATTCTCAATAAGGCATAAAACAACAATCAAATATGGATACAATTTGAATCAATTGTATCCTTGTTTCAGGCCAAAATAAAATGTAATGTTAAGGTTAAAAGTGACAATCTTTCTAAAAAAAAAAAAAAATGGGCGAAAAATTCCTGATGAAACAGCGAGAAATTAAGGAAGGTGTTTGAGAATTATTACAGTTTATATTTCACAGGTGGTTCTGTTATGACTTTAATGAAGAACTACATGTTCTATACGCTGACCTTATTTGAAGTACACCTGAAATTTGAAATCAATTAAGAGATTAAATCTAATAACCACACAGGTAATAAAATATCTCCACCTGTTTGCCTCATGTCAGCATGTTCTGTTTGAACGAGTAACTTCACCCAAAACTGTGCCACATCGTATTGGTAACATTCCATAGCCATAAAGAGGGGTATAGCGAAACCTTTTCGGAACTAACAACTACATTAATAGGGGACGTGTACGAACATAATGAGTTTCTCTGGTGTACCTGTGCTTCAGTAAATGATCAGCTGGGGGAGGGGTCAGTCAGGTGAGGTCGAGGGGACCCAACCCTGTACTTGCACCACAGGGAGGTGGTTAATCTATGTGCAGACATTCCCTTTGAGCGGGCAATAGCCGTGTATCTCTGCAAACACGGCCTCCGTCAACATCACACGGCAGTTCTATAGCCTGGCTAAAACTCCTATACAGTATTCATCACTAAGTGTTTAGCAATAAAAAGGACTCATCTTCAGTTTGATAAGAAAGTTTGCGTTAACAAAACTTTACCCCCAAAAAGGTGTTAATCTGAAATAATACCATCTGGAGCTGAGGTGAAGTGAAAAGCTGCCCTCAAATGAATAGAGTTAGGCACAAGTCCATACTCTTAGGATTATGACTGGCTAAAGCCTATGCCCCACCCCACCACTTGTCTACACCAGTCACACCAAAGTACAAATATTTTCTCCAGGAAAATAGACGTAGAAGGTAAAAAAAAAAAAACCCAAAAAACAACATAAAACCATTTGTTAGCACATGTAAAAAGCAAAATGTTTATTCCTTCAATAGAGTATGCGCTCTAGCTTAATACGGGGTGTAGACCATAGTTTAAATATGCTCCATAACATTAAATGGGTTACAGGTGTAGGTTTAGAAAAAGTTTGCTGAAAAAAAAATATATTTATGCTGATAAAACTTTTCCTTTCTACAGGCCTCTGACAAACCCACGTCTATTACTGGTTACTCAACATTGAATCATAATAATGTATTCAAAAATGTCACAGGAGCTTTTATCTAATTTTTCTATACACAACTGAAATGGCTTTGTAACGTTCTGCTATCTTTTCCACTCTTATGTCGTCTATACCGCAACCAGGAAGAACTAAGAGAAGCTGAATAAAATAAGGTTCCAATTTTCTTGTTGATAGCTAAACTCGTCCAATCTAAGCCAAAACTTGAAATGAGAAAGAATTTAGCAGCCAAATTCACAGCCAAAATGATCTTTAAAAAAAAAAAACCATTTTAGCAAAATGTCATGCATTACTGAACACGTACAATTAGATGCAAATATCGCACGGCTTCACTTATTTAATAGAGGTTTAATACAGTCATTAAAATTTTTTTTTTACTTAAATGTACATCTTTCAGGTTTACAGGCGGTGGAAACTGAAAATCACACAGAAAACTACGAAATTTTACCAGCTACCTTTCAGAACCAGATTTAGATATTTAAACACCAATCAAATACATGCTAAACACCAATCAAATACATGCTAAACACTAATCAAATACATGCTAAACACTGCCTCTTTTTGCCACACAATTCCTCACCTTACTTTGTAATGGCAAGCTAAAAACTTGTTTAAGTGCCCCATTACAAGCTGTATAAATACAAAAAAAAGTATCATCTGGTGACTACAAACTCCCAGATTAGCTCACTGGTACATGTAGTAATTAGAGAGACAATGCAACTCACCTTTCCTGCTGATGCGAAGGTCGAGTCCTTGGTGATGGTGGGGACTCCCAAAATTACCGCCGAAAGCCTTCTTATTGAGGGAAAGATCCACTGGCTCTGTCTGCACAGGCTGTCAATAGAAAATGAAAGTGAAAGTAATCTGGATAACTTTTTTACATTATAAGCTGTATTTTCTAGTCCACCCGTAAAAGCATGTAGTCTGAAGTAAAACAAGTGTCGGTTTGTGGGAAGGAATTGGGGGGTGAGGTGGAGGAGTGGTCTAAAGTGTTCCACAACAAACCTCAAGGTGCTAGTAGACTCCATCAACACACACATAAGAACAATGTGAACAATTTAATTTACTGTTCTCCAGTCTTCCCACACACTCCAAAACAAAAATATCTTCTTCAAAATAAAGATTAATTCCATGGTAGAAAGAGATAACGCGTGTGTGAAAACTTTGTTAGGTCCGTAATAAAAAAAAACAAAAAAAAAAAAAACACAATCAAAATGAAAACACTTAATTATCTAATCTAATAATCATAAATCGTCTATGCAAACTTTTTTACACTTTACTGTAACTCGCAGACTGAAATGTCTTTTCTAGACTTTAAAAAGCTAAGAAATATCTACTGGAATATATCGTGTGTAATTATTAGCAGATAGTCTGTAGGCCTTCATAAACATACGTTGATAAGCCTTAACTAGAATCATGGTCTTATTTTGCCAATTTTTCTTAATTTTTTCTTTAACTCCGCATACCACAGAGAACGAGCTAAAACCTGAAGGCTTGGTGCATGGGCTTGGCCCGTCTGAACTCGTGTCAACCTATGACCTTAGCTCTAATTAACGCTACAGTACAGGAGATTCATTTGTTTTGGACCACTAGACAACAATCCCAAATTGGTTTGGCATGTTAAAACGCTTCATTTATCTGAGCGAAGACCATAAAAAGAAAAAAAATCAAAACACTTAAAAGACATTGCTACTGACAGAGCCTGGTTGAGTAGCTAACAGTGTCTGGGCCACAGCACACCTAACTACACCTCGGTCAATCAACACCTTGTCAACTCGCCTGCAAAACTCACCTTACGAGTTCTCAGGCAGACACCCAGCTAAAAACCTCCACTAGCCCCTCATACATTGTTTCGACTACATAAATTGTCACCACCTAAATTTAGATGTTTAAAAGAAAAGCTTTTTGGGCTGGATGAAACACCCCATTGTTCCAATGTTTAAGGAATGGCCGTCTACAGTTGATAACGCATATATACTCCCTTGTCTCCCAGCCTTCTCAACACTTTATACACCACTACATGCGAGCTTGGGATCCTATATATGAGGTCTTTAAATAATAATATTTCGAAGTGTTCATAATAAAACTAATAAAATTATGACAAATTTATTTGTTTTTGTCTGATGTTGTTTTTAATGGTACGCTTGAGAATTTGTGAATTTGAGAATTAAGCTGTATGATGATGGTCAATTTTGTGTGTACAAAACTGGACATTTGCTCCTATACCAGCAACCTTCAAACAATATCTTTTGTTAGAGGTCATAATAACACCTTTGAAATAATAACAAGTTCTTTAATCTGATGTTGGTTAATGGCATACTCAAAAATTTATCACCTGCATGACAGCAGTCTGTCTTATGTCTGTCTCCAAATAATATCTTTTATAAAAGGTCATAATTTATAAGATATTACAAATAAAATAATAATCAAGTTATTTATTAACCTTATGTTGTTTAATCGCATCCTCAAAACTTTATCACCTGTATGAGGGTGGTCAGTTTTATAGGCATAGAAAAATGGAAATTTGACAGTTACTATCAAATTTTCTTACCAAAGAATAACTAAGTGGACAATTATACATGTCTGTTAAGTGTATATCAGTTTGAGAAGTTTTGGCCTCAGGTAAATAACTGGATATTTTCTTGGAAATAAAACAATAAATTAATCATGAATATCATTTTTAAATTAATGAATAATTTTGCAGAAAGAAAAAAGTAGATAGTATACCTGAATCAGGTATAAATAAGTTCCATGAGTAAAGCCTTCCAAAGACACCACTGAAAAGTTTCCCCCAGTCATGATAATTTCAATCAATAAAGTTTTAATTAAATCTTGAAAAGCTTGGAGCCAATATCTAACTGTAGAGGAACCATTAAATGATCATACTCACAGTGGTATGTTTCACTAAATAAAAAAATAATCAATAAATAAATAATCAATAAAATACAGCTAACCAAATGTAGATCAGTGCTAAACTACTATATGGGCACTATTCACAGTAGGACTTCTCTCCAGTTCAAAGATTAGTGATATAGTGAACCCTGATACAGCACGGAAAAAATAAAGTCTGACCTACTTGACAAAATAAAACCTTGAAACACCCTAACATAATAGGACAGAATAGACAATAGCGTAGATACATGTACAGAACACTGCACAGGAGATTGTATTTTACTGCTGTTTTCTTCTTGTCGAGTGGGTAATGTCAGCCTGGGACAAGGAAGTTATCCGTCCAGGCCTGGCCCTGCCCAGCCCTGCCCTGCCCCGTGCCACCTTCCACATGACAATACATGAAGCCCCTGAAGTCCTAAGATAGATGCATATATAATGCTGAGATCTCTGACAAATGTAATCTAAAACTGTCTCCTGGGGGTCGGTAACAGATACTTTCAGAAGGCCAATGTATATGAACATACAGGGGATGGGATTAGTTACTTCTGTTGTATGTGTACACCCACATAAGGGTTTACCTACATGAGGGTTTACCTAGTCAACTTATCTACACAGCTGAGGTGTCATTACTATATAAGAAGTTTCTTGGAAGTAAACAGGTACAAATCAAAAGTAGTTACAATCAAACTTTTGTTATGGCCAAAAAATGTTTAAAAATTTTTGATTATTTCAAATCAATAAAGTAACACATACTTGAGAAAAGCGAATTTTTTTCGCTAAAGTTAGGTAGTCTACAATTATTTTAAAGTGTCATTACTTTCCTTGAAACAAATCCCTTTTCTATAAAACAGTGGCTGATAATAGTAACTACCTGTAAGTTTTCCAGTTAATTAGATCTACCTTAAGGTCAAGGAAAAGGTAAAGATAACAGCATGTATATGTATACATATATATATATATTGATGAGTTAAGATGGACATACAATTACTGTAGGTGAATCTCTCAAAAGGCAGAGGCGTTCCCAGCAGGGCCAGCGGAGCTCCATACTAATGACAGCAGCCGGGGTGTGCATCCCGCTCCAATGTGTCTTAGCAGACTGCTAACTAGGCGGCGGTACACATCATACCCCACCTTATACATACAACACAAAGGACACTTAACACACGGATGTGCTCACTCCAGCGAAGGGCCCGTCTAGCACGGAAACTACATCACCTCCAGGCAGGTTAGTGCTGGGCTTAGCCGACTGACACCCCTCTGTGCACAGGGCACAATGGATCGGTCTACTTTGATGCTGTCAAGCCCAAATCAAGTATCTGGCAAAAAGTGATCAGCGATGATGGCAGAGGACCATTCCCATCTCTGCTTGCTCTTGCCACTTGTTGCCAGGGCTCGTACGAAAGTGCAGCGAGTGAGCGAGCACAAAGGCCTCAGGCTAACTTGGACTGGTATCAAAGCGAACACACCTCCACCTGAGATACTGACTGCTTGACAGGCTGGAAATCCGTCCTGTCTCTTTAATCGGACCTAGGGTCTCTGAAGCTAACGGATCTCACGACGGAGAGCTCTAACTGTCCTGGGTGACCACTCTGGCCTTTTTCACCTTGTCTATTTCTCGTAGACTTTCTCTTGCTCTCCCACATTCTCCCCATCACCAGCCTTTCAGACGCTTAGGTAAATTGAGTTGTTTTACCTGCGGAGCTAATGAGAACAAATGTCACCAGCACACCTCTTCCCACACAGGTATACAGCTGGAGCTACCTGAGACGTCTTGAGAACTAAGAACTAGTTTAGCTCCTTACATCCAAACCAGTGACCAGTGAAAAAGAAAGTGTATGAGATGGACTGAGGAAGGGAAGATGGGGGGAGGGAGGGGGTTTGGGAGAGGGGAGGGGGAAGGTGAGGATAGGGTCAGCAGTTATGACCTGTAATAATGAGGCCATCAATTTCAAGACACTCCCCACCCTGAAATGTCACATCCTCATACACCGGTTGCTATGGCGACTGCTCAGTTTCACAGAGGTATCTTGATGTAAAAGGGGGGAAAAAAAAATTGTTCACATTGAAGAGGTCTTCTTCCTCAGTGGCCTCTTGCTCTGTATACTAACACCTAAACTAGTACACCCTCAACAACTTAACACAAAGCTTTCATCTGCTCCACCCCTAACAACTCCTTTCTCATCACTTCACCCGCCCGACATTTAAACTCAGCCTCAAACAATTTATGCTGATTTTCACATTTCCATACCCATAAAGTCAAACACTTATTTTTCACATCAATTCTACCTATGCATTTTTACTCAAAATCCTTTTTATGAAAGAAAAGAAAAAAAAAAAGCGTTGGTACACTTCTCCATTCAAACATCCCCTTTCTTGTTAAAGTCATCGTTGTCAAAAGGACCCTTTTATGCATGTCTGAAGTCAACCACAAAACTGAATCTATTACCACACTGTCTGTAGGGGCATCACCTATACATATTTACCCAGATGCAATCACATATACACCTTCCTGAATAATCACCATATTCCTCCATTCCTGCCTCAAAATACAGACCTCGCCCATCACAGTCACTGGTACTTCATTCATGAGGATTTAGACTAATAAAATCTGAAATTCTATAAAATGAAATGTTCGGTTAATGACCTAAAATTTCGTTCATGACTGATTTTGCCCGTTTTGAGATTTCTATGGATCATAAGAATTTGTCTTGAAGTTTACTTGTAAGGTACACGAATATTCTATTGGAAAAATTTGAGTTTCAGCACAAAACTAATATTTAATCACATTTATTTGCCTCTGAAAATGCACTTTTTAGGCAGAAATTTTTAAGTCATTCGCTGTACGTGTGAACCATTCCTACCACCTCAAATGTGATATAACAAACCTTTATAACAGTTTGGAAAATAGATCACCCTAAGGTTTAATTCTTTAGGGGTCCTCACATAATCCTCGTGGCATCACATAATCCTCATGCATATCGCAGAAAAATGCAGAGAAACAAAGGTTTTCCAGCCTCTTTTCATGTTCAAATACTTGCAATTTTGCCTTCCCAATGCAAAGCTACTTTGTTATTAATACAAGATACATACAAGTCACAAAAAAATGCAAATTCACACGATACATATTTTTTATATACCCTAATTCCTCTATCTTTTCGCATATGAAAGAGCAATTTTCAATGCAATTTATGCGCATTTATAATTTGATTTTAAGACAAAACTACATTAGCAGGAGTGACCAATTTCAAGGCTTCACAAAAAGGATAATTTTATCAGTCCACACAGAATAATACATTCGGGATATGCTTAAATAAACCCCCTGCAAACATACGAAAAAGTTGAAGAATTACACTACATATTTTTCCATTCAGACAAAAAAGTCAATTGCTCTGAAATGTGGGCCTTATGAACAACATTTCACACACTGGATAGGTCACACCAGATTATTTTTTTCCTCTGTTAAATTCTCCACTGAAAACCTACTACACAACTACCCAAATTAATATGTTACATTTAGACAAAGAAAATAATACACACACACACACACACACACACACACACACACACACACACACACACACCACAAAATATGTTGCATATGTATTATGTTTAAACAAGTATTCATTTTTTTTCCATCAAATGAAACCACCTACATAAACTGAAAATTTGGCAAACATGTCATGAAAATGTACATGCAAGTCAGTTCCGATTTCCACAGACAAATCAAAAGAAATGATCATGGCAATCGACACAGTTATCTGAGGGGGGGGAGGCTGGGTAGTCATATGTAATACATGTAGTTTGATCAAAAGACAAGACTCAAAGTGGGACTGGACAGGATGCCAGAAGAGGCCCAGCACTCGCAATAATCCAAGACACCTCTTAAAGGTAATTGAGTTTGAGCGAAAGTCAGTGCAGTGCAAAGAGGGTGGAGGTTTTTGAGGGTTCCATGCAGTACGATGCACAGTGTTTGTCGCTAGGGCAGGGCTAAGAAGTTCCGAGTGCATATAAAACAATATCAGCTGGAAACAAAGCTCATACAAGAATTTCGTAAAAACTATAAAAAGACCCCACCAAAAAAACGGGGATAAAGAACTGACTTCATTAGTATATACATGTACTTAGAAGTGATGGAGACAAACAGTTAGTGTGGTATATAGCATGTCTTTGGGACCTTTGTATTCAAGGATGAGGCTTCAGCCCACGCCATATCACTGATCATTGATCACTTGCCACACCTACAGGCCGGCTGGCTGGTTGGCCAGCACCAGTGCTGCTCTAAAGCCTACGATGTAAACGCCGGCCACCTCGGGCACGTGCGCCGATGCCAGTTCACAGCCAACCCCATATCGGGTCCAATGTTTGCCGATATGGGTCATGTACGAGGCTGTGACTGCTGTATCGGCCCGCTTCAAAGTGCTGGGAGATTAGGGGCAGATTTGGGCCGGTAGCCAAGCCAAGCGGGGTGTGTTGTGTGTGCCACAAGCAGTAATCCGTGGCTGGTACCTGGCAGTAGCGGGCCCCGAGGCGCGCCTGTACACAGCCACACACCACCCGCCACAGGAAGTCCAGTTGTCTGCTCCCGGCCAAGTCTCTTTCATGTTTGTTCAGTTAATGCCCTGTAATTTTCGCTTCCTTGTGTTATCATTTGTTTTAAATGTCCCCTAGTTCAAGACTTTAAGGAACCGGTCAATTCCAAAGCCTGACTACTAGGACTTGAGCCTAGCTCATATTACCGAAAAGAAAATGCAAAAAAATACTGCCGTTAAATCCAAGGAACATGTACTCTAGCCTGCATAGTTTCCAAAGCATTACACACATGAAAACACCAAACTCCCAAACTGTGTAGTTAAGATTCAGATAACTGGACAACTCCAAAAAACAAATCATCAACAATTAAAAACAAAAACAAAAAAAAAACAAACAAAAAACACATTGATACCATAAATGCATGCAGAGCGGAGTATTCACCTATAAAGCTATCATCTCTACAGATTATTATTTACATGTACCACAAATATATATCAAAGAATTATACATATATGCAATACTTGCGGTACTTTCACTTACAAATGATACAGATCCTATATGTGTTTTGCAAATGACTTTTTTCTTAAAGTCACAGACTATCACAGACACAGACTATAAATACTCATTAGTGAACACGCCGTTAAATTGAACACACTGCTAAAATGTACGATTTAAAATTTCGACCACGACGACAACAAATGACCTAAAATTTCGCCAAAAAAAGGGCGTTTTCATAGTCAAATAAATGTCACAATGTGTTTTTTCGGTGATGAAACAATTTTTCCAGCAGAATATAATCCCTTGTTACAAGCAAACCTCAAAACACCTTTCTAAAATCAACAGAACTCTCAGAATCAGAAAAAATGGGTAAGTTGGACAAAATTTATGGTCACTTAGGATAAGTTGCATTTTTTGTCTGATTTTGAGTGTTCTATTTATCTCAGAGAAGTGTTCAGAGATTTTGTTTGGAAGACAGGGTGATATTCTACTGAAAAAATGTAAGTGTCAACACCAAACATAATGTTTACTCGCCCGTTCATAAGGAAAATTCTACCTCATTTACCATATATCCAAAACAATAGCTTTATTCATTTGTATTTACAGTATCTGCTAATCAAAAATTTGAACAATAATGTCTTTCAGCTTGAAAACAGTTTGTGACATCCCCCAAAAAATCCAACTCTGAACTGATCCAAAAAGTTGAATCATAGAATTCAAACACTGCATCTATAAAATAAATAAATGTTTCAGAGAAAGTTAGAGAAAGCTTTTAAGAGAGACATGTCTCGAAGAAAAAATTTATATTCTTGAAGAAATTAACTTTCAATGTACTCGGGCCTTTCACACCTGTTGTCATACTCAGGTGCGTGAGTGCAAAATTGAGTTCTATAGTATACTTAAGGGACACACAACATCTGCTCAGAATTCCATGTAGCATTAACACCTCCATAGTCTCTACCAGGATGTACTGTTCATCAACAACGGCAACCATTTCTGTACTACCTTATTAGGTGCCACAGGTGAGGTCGCAAAATTCGTCAACCTCATTTACATATGCCTGTACATGTATACAGGTAGAGTAGACCAGGTCACATAGCTAAGCATGTAGTCTCACCTGACATTTCTCTTGGCACGCAATTAGAAGAGGGGGCATGGTCTCCAGGACATGGTATTTGTGTGTGAATGAGGGGCTGAGAGTACCTGCCCACCCATAACCACCCTGTTACAGGTGGATGCTAGTCCCCTGCCCACTCCCTAATGTGGTTGTGGCCACCTGCTACCTTTCCACAAAGTACAGAATTTGCACATAATTTGATTTTAATTTTTTTAAATTCTTTAACTTTGACGAGTCAAAATTAAATGTGATTTATACAATTACAGGGCATTTCAACTTGTTCATCTTCTATTCAGTTATTAAATCTTGAACAGGTGAATGACACTTAGCTACATGTATATTGTTCCCTGCATGAATATTTTGGTAAAAGTTTCATTAGCCTAATCTCTGGACAATTTTATCCTCAATTTCAGTGATAATTTCTGTCCAAAAACTTCACAACATTGGGTAAAAGATCATTGGCTTTTAGTTGTGTTCAGATACACACTTCATAATTTCTTACTAATGCGGTCACTTTGGATTCAAGTCCAGCTCATACTGGCTTCCTCTCCAGCCGTAAGTGGGAAGGTCTGCCAGCAACTTGTAGATGGTTATGGGTTTCCCCCGGGCTGTGCCTGGTTTCCTCCCAGCATAAGGCTAGCCATCATCGTATAAGTGAAATATTCTTGAGTATTGCAAAAACACCAATCAAATCAAATCACAATTTCTTAGAAAATGACAACACACACAACACGCATACATTAAGGTAACAAATCTCTACATTACCTACATTATGAGCAGAAAATAAAGTTCAATGAGATTTTATGTTTCACTTTCGATTATTTTCCGTTGATATTCCATTTACAATTTCGCATGAAAATTAATACTCTGTATATGTTGGCTTCTACATGTGCACCTCCAGTATTCACAACCAGCTTTAAACAGTTCTATAGAGAAAGTACATGTATATACGTGTCTCTGTTATCTCAGTTGACTCAGCTACACGTTTCATGCTACATGTACAAACAGAAATCTAACAATACACATCCAAAAAAAAAAAAAAAAAAATCAGCTCCTCTCCAATGAGTTTTGTAACACTTAGCTATTACTTGTCAGCGTGTGGAAATTCTTCTATTCATTAACAGAAACAGTTCATTGTTACTGTCGTCATCACGACTACAGAATGGGAAAAAAAGTGACTAAGTCAATGAACAAACCAGGAAATAAAAACCAGGGCACAGGATGTGAACCATGTAGGTAAGCTGTTTGCAAAGGGAGATAACTTCAGCACACATCCGTGACTTACATGTATATGTATAGCACATAGTGTGTATAAGCATTGATCATTACAAAACAGGCTAAGGCATTAATTACGGAATACTGACCTAATTGATAGCTCCTAACTGCCTCTTTCTTTTTGTCCTGGTTTTCAGTTTGTACATGTAATATACAATTCAGCCTATATAACATCACATTATAACAACTCCCAATGATCACAAGAGGTGACACATGACAACAAATGATCATTTAAGTTACCAATTTATTACCAGCGAGACTGTCGGCAATGCTGTCTTCGACTGAATTGGGTAAACCACTGTCAGGTTGAGATTTGCAATACTTCATGAATCTGTATCTTCATCTGAACTGTGTTTTACATCATACATGTACTTGTAAATATTTCACTCATACAACAACAGCCAAGATCTTTGTACAAACAGGCTTTAACTGATTTGTTTATTTGATTGGTGTTTTAAGCTGCACTCAATAATATTTGGCTTATGTGATGGCGGCCAGCATTATGGTGGCAGAGCCCGAGAGAAACTCATGACCATCTGCAGGTAGCTGCCAGACCTAATCACTTACGGCGGGAGAGGAAGCCAGAATGAGGTGGCCGAACTCATAGTTACCGCAATGATGGGGGGATCCTAGGTTGTTGCACAGTGCTGGCATGCTATCCTCCTCCGTCACGGAGGACCCCCCCCCCAATATATATGTGTATATATAAAATATATAGCCTATTATTAACAAGAAACATATGAAATATTCCCAAATAACATTTTCATAACTCTTAGTTAACAGACAAATATTAACAATACAGGCATTATTTAGACCTTGTGTTTTGAGATGAGAGACGAATGCTTCGGGATTCACATGAACTGATGGAAGAATACTGCTTATTTGACTTCCTTTCATTTACCCAAAGGTTATTTGTTCAATTTTTAAAACGTCGCAAACGTTGCTTGTGACTTTCACAGCTGAGCTGACTGCTGAAGCTGGAATTACAAGTGTTGAAATATAGACTACAGAACACGGCTGAAAATACTTCCAATAGCATGAAATAAATATAGAACTTGTCAACCTGAAGGCCATCGGCTAATCATCATACCACGTCATCTATATATACCTGCAAAACCTTGCTACCAGTCTACATTCATACTTTTACATGTACCTGCAGCTGACATGATTCTCAGAATCTGTTTGACATAAGGTCTAAAACTACAACATGACTCCCCGACCAAAAAATACCCTAGGATAAAATTGGATTCCCACATTTAAAGCCTTTACGAATATGTGAAACCACGCATCCTAAATGTACAAAGCTTGACACACAATGTACACATAGGTGTACCTGTATCTTTACTTCTTGGGCATTATCAACTTACAAAAACAGATGTGCACGAAGGGTGTAAAGTACATGTACATCTACATGTGTGTACCAGATTTACATGTGGATCCTGAAATTTGTGTCTGGAAACTTATTTGATAAAACCTGTCCAGGGCATCTGTGGCTTTCAATAGTTAAAATCTGACTTTTAATCGGTTTTTTACATCTGATTTTATACCACCGTAACCAAGAGTCCTTTTCAAGGGCGCTTTCAGGCCTGGTTCTATAAAGTTGTCTGTAGGTAAGCTACACTAAATCTGCAACAAACTCGGCCAGTAAAGTAGAATCAAATTTTATGATTAAGATTGAAGACATATCTGAAAACACTTTTAAGATTGAAATCAAATGGTCAAGTAAGGGCACTTAAGCTGCCCAAATAATGGAACAGTGATCTTAATGAGTCAAAATGTGTACTATGTACATGTAGGTGGTTGAATCCGTTGCGGATTTCTTGTGTACTGCCAGCAGCAAGCCCCTAGCCTCTGAAACAGTTCCAGATGGTTGGTCACGTCTTACGAGCTCATCCATGGATTGACAGACCGTAACATTTATCAAACATCAGGGCCATATCCAGAAAAACATCAAAGGTTCTGATCCAAAACCTTAATGGTGACGTCATGACCGTGCATAAAGAAATTTTCAAAATGTGCCTCAAAATGATGCTTTTCTTAAAAGCTTTTAAGTCTGTGAATGAAAGAAATTTGTATGAAAACCTAACTTTTTGTTGGTAAACCATCATATTTTTGTTTCATTTACTTGTTAGCTTTAATACAGATTGTTTACTTTGGGGCAACCAACAGTTTGGGAGCAGTCAGAACTGAAGTTACTCTAGATATGACCCTGAGCAATCTCATTAAATGAGGGTAAACTGCATGGAAGTGGGTGGTATATATGTAGTTTAATGTACTTTGTATTTAAACACTTTTCGTACTATTTCAAAACACTCGTTACAAATTGCTAAGATATAGTTGATTTTATGATTTTTTAAGATTTTAAATCATCACTGATCATTATAAATACTGCTCTTCCAAGAGAGACGCATTGCTTGAAAAGCACTAACATACAAAAGCCAAGAAATCTTCCGTTGGAGCAAATGTACTACTGTCCCACAAAGTTGAAGGAACCTAACAGAGCCAAATGGAAACTTAGGCACCTCGCCAGATACCTGGAAATAATCTCGAGGAAACGAGTCACTGATCCAGTGAAAGCCAGACCCAAACGTGACCTTGTAGAGGTGATGGTTAAATACATGAGAAGAAACTAAGCTGACCCCGCTTCAGGAGGCGGCCTTACTCTCTGAGGAAAACACTTGTTTATAAAAATTTATTACCTGGAGTTGCTTCAGTATTATACATCCCACACACACACTCATAAAGCAAATTTAATTCTAATAATACAGAATATAATAATAATATATTATATTATTATTATATACTGTATTATCACCTTGTCTGTTTTCTTATACACACATGCAACCTGCGGATGGTCGTGGGTTTCCCCCGGGCTCTGCCCGGTTTCCTCCCACCATAATGCTGGCCGCCGTCGTATAAGTGAAATATTCTTGAGTACGGCGTTAAACACCAATCAATAAATAAATAAATAAATTATACACACATGTATGTACAGGTACAGTCATTTATTAGCTATAAGGCCATTATTAAAAATATATTCTTGGGCAGAACTCAGAGCTTTATTCTAAACTTTTTACTGAGATTTAGACAGAAGTTTTTTGTTTAGTTTTTCTCTCAATGATGTAATTTTTTTTACCATCTGCTTCTTTTTCATTAGCCTGAATAGAAAAAAATGCCAACTGATCTACCCATTTTATCTGATGGTGTCAAATCCTGGCCAACAAATTTTTTTAAGGATGGCCTTCATCTGCAGATTTTGCATGCGAGAACCACACCAGCCTTGTGAAACAATGCTGAGGAAAATCCTCTAGAGAACCAACCTACCTTGACTGGATCCTCAATTTTAATTGGACAGAAATCCAGCGGCTCATCGCCATTGGACGTTGGAAGCACAGGACTTGGGGAGTGATCAGAAGAGGGGTCTCCGGTAGACAATAGGCTGGGAGACAATCTCTCGCCGGCCTCACCATGTCCGTTCATTGACTCCTTCAACCGTTTCTTCAAAGCAAACATCTGTCCTACAGTGGCGGGCCTGTTGCACCCGCGGTTCACAAAGGCAGACTTGATTGACTTAAGCGAATAAGTGGCACTTTAGTGTCATGTTGTGATGGGGAGAGTGACTTGTAGTTGTTGTTTTGTGACGTCTGAGGGTGGGTATCAGAGGGGTCTGAGGAAGAAGACTGAACCGAGTTAGCGACTGAGTTAAAGGAGCACGACGAGGCAGACGAGAAGTTAAGACTGGGCAAGTTACCTCCCCTTCTGCCTCCTCGTCGTCATAATCCCCGCGTTTAACATCAAACCCCTCTACGAATTCCTGCGCAATGTCTGGAGAGTTACTAATCACGTCAACTTCGTGGTCAGAGCCATTCTCGGCCACTTCCGCTGCAGTATCACCACGCAGACTGTTGTCATGGATTTTCCTCTTGGTGAATTCTGGAACTCTTAGCTGGGATGACCTGTGATGCGTTGTCACATCGTCTTCTTCTGGGTGGCCTGGCCCACTTAAGTTTTTTGACTTATGTAGATTGGCTGTTGCTGTGGGCAACGCCCTTGTCCTGCCCGTTAGCGCTGACGTCAGCAGGTGGAGGTGGGGGTGGTACAGGTGTGGTGTCCTCTGTCATCTTTTTGCCACAGTATTCTGAAAAACATAAAGAAAACAGACGTTATATGCTTCCTTCCTGATTGACTCACTATACATTTAAGGTGAAAAAAACCTCAAAAAAAAAAAAAAAAAATTTCACAAAAAAATAAAAATAATAAACTTCCAAAGAAGAAAAAATATACTGAAACAGCTTTACGGGTAAATCGCCTCAAATGATCAGTATTTTCTGCGAGTATTTATCCCAGTAGGTGTTAGCAAAGAACTAACAGTGTCAAGTTTCTGCTCAGACTCCACCCTGTCTGGCAAAACATTGCCATAGAACACTCTCCATCATCCAGCTTCAAATTCACTTAAATTCTCTTCACACACAGCCCTTGAGTACCTCTACTTACACAATGTACATAGACATGCACTGAATATCCCAAACTCTCTCAATAGGGGTCCCTAAGAATTGAGGCGAGAAGAGTTCACACTTGTGTAGACGAGTACACAAAATGAATAAATAAAATCTATAAAAGGTGACCAGCAAATCAATAGTATTGATCAAATGTGTTACTCCAAGACTGCGTGCCAACCAACCAGCAGGCTGCGTTAGGTAGTGTTAAAGCTGAGGACACACTGTGAGGTAAACTGGTGGGGGGGGGGGAGAGAGGGGAGCTCCGGTAGGAGTGGCAGTGGAGGAGCAGACTGATGCTCGCTGGCTCACCGAGAGAGAGAGAGAAAAGGCCTGTGTTACAGCAATCAACAAGCCTCACTACATAATGTACATCTCGTCGTCAAGTCGCATCCGCCACTTAGCCGCACCCTAGTCCACATCACTTTCTCTTGTCACGAGGCTCCAGAGGGGCCCCTCCTTCATCGCTATCTCCACATCAAGTTGTTCCACCATGAGACAGGTGACAAACTGGAGATACTTTTACTTTAGTGTGTATGTGATTTCTAAAATTACACTCCACCCTAAGGTTTACTTTACAAGTACATGCATGAAATATTCTGTGATAATGAGGGATTCATCAGAGGCCTTTGACATCTCCTCTCCCCCCTGTGTGGGGCCTCGTCCCAGCCTGTCTCTCTCCCTCCTGATCTATATATGGACCTGACCAGCTCCACCCTGCTGATCTATATCAAAGAACTGAAGCTGAAATTCTGGTTGAATTTTCTCTCTCTACATACATGTACAATAGGCACCACTCCTAACTCTTCATTATCCCAATCAATTAAGCAGACATAGTGGGCCGGCCAGCCAACATGGGTAGCCTATGCCTGGAGGCAGAGTCACTATTAGACACATACCCACGCTAAACAAAAAACAAAAAAAAAAACAAAAAAAATCCAAAACACACAGACACTATCCTGATAAGTATATCTATTTACATGTATACCTGTACAGCCCCGCACACGCAAATGTCCCAGTTCATTTGGCCCTGATATAGTGAGATTAGTTAGACAAGGCCCCCATTAATATAACTGTACCAAAACAAAAATAGCTGGGCCCCACCCCTTTTATATATGGGACAGTATGGTGGACCTTTAGCCTGTGGGCTATAAAACTAGGACAAATCTTCTCTGACACTGCTCTATTATTGTCTAACAGGAAAGCTGTACTTCAGTATAATGTGTATCTGCACAAGCCCGACCAGTGACATTTCACTGGTGTTCTCTACTCCGTTTGCATGTCCTAACAAGTAGTATAGGCAGGATTAAAATGGTTACAAACCCATGAACACGTGTACAGTAAGCAGAGAGAGTCCTGTTATTTCCCGGCTGTTCCAGTGACTGAGTCAACCCTCATCTCGCCTATACAGAGTTGTTTCAGAGAGAGTGGGAACTGAGCATGGGAAGGCTTCAGGGCCAAGGGACACACCCAACCTTCAGTGACCACTTCATACTATTATAGCCCCGCCCCTCATATTCACCCTGGCCACAAGGCCACTGAGTGGAGATGTCATTAGTACAATAGGATACACTTTGGTATTGTCACCTGCAGTCATGAACAAACCGTCGAATAAAACAGGCCCTCACAAATCTAGTGTATACCCTCAATAATTACACACGTACATGTACATGTCAGGGTATTGAGAGCGCTTTATGAGAACTAAGCCACTAGTGACCTATGATAATACATCAACACACTTCAGCGAAATAACAGTAAACCCACTGAATGTAAATACCTCTACACATGTATTCCTGTCACAAGGAATTCTCACACAATACTCAGTCGTTATATACATGTATAAAAGCTATCCATGGCAAAAATTTACGTTTAACTGGACAACTTTCCTCTATTCACTTTGCACATGAAGAGCAATAAAGTTAGAAACAAGTGTGATGTGACAGACACATTGGTATAATTCATTAAAAGACTTTCAGTTGGGATTTTGGGTGCGTCAAAATAAAAAGGCAAACTTTAGACCAAACTTTTGTACTGAAATAATTCAGGCCTAAGATTGCACTTTATTTGTGTGCGAGTGTTATTCATTAACAACTTTTAAAACTCTGAAGACAAACGGTTTAATTAGTCTGTTAATTGGTTTTATGTTAAGCACTGAAGAATATTTCACTTAGGTAGTGGTCAGGTTAAAGGTTGAAAAAAAAAAGCAGCCTGCACAAAGCCACTACATCTTTGCTAAAGAATAGACTTGATACCATTTAACACCACTTTACTGTCAGACCTTCCCACTTACAGCTGCAACCTGTACATGAATATATGTTCAATATATCAATATTCTGGCTTTGCCATGGTACTAGATGTTAACAAAACCTACAAAAACAGAGGGAACAGTTCAGAACTAATTAATTACTTATTGAATGAAATATTCAATTACTGATATAGACGTACATGTATACTTGCTTTACAAAATTACAAATCATGAGGGTTTACAGTAAAAAGTTTAAAATGCTGCAGACCTAGCAACATCATTTTTGTGATAATTTATCTGTTACTTGGGGGGGTAATCTTAGTTTTTACCAGAGTTTTCCACACCTTGACAAACATAACTTAAAAGATTGAAACATGGCACTAATGATTAATTCACACTACTTTCTTTATCCAAAATATTTCAGGCGACAAGACTGATACTAATGTATATTAGTTCAATAAAGATCAATGTGCACAACAAATACCAGCCTTTAAAAAAAACATTTCAAAGACGCCTAGCTACAACCCTTGTCCCTTCCAACTCCACTCTCCCCTTTACTCTACCTTTCCCCTCACTCCCCCCCCCCCCCCCCCCCCCACCACACCAAAAGGAATTCATCTTTCTAACAATGAGAGAATTCTTTCCTATGCACCTTTGAGAGGACAATACAGGTACATTATACACTGACCCCTGAGCAGCTATACCTGGCGCTGGGCTTCATCATCTCCTCCAGGTTACCTGTGCTAATTAGCCACTGTCTGTAATCAGCCGAACACAGGTGAATAAAGGTATAGCCTTAGCTAAGGGCGAGGACTGAGACGCTCAGGCTCTCAGCAGCGGGAGCAGGGTGCGGATGTTGTCAGGTACGTACGTCACTTCTGTAGCTCTCGTCAGAGCTCTGACATGTCCCTCCCGCTGTTGTTGTTTAGCGTCTTCCTCCTGTGGCTCACTAGTAGCCCTGTCCTGGCTAAGGGCTGCTCTGCGGATGACGCTGCTGCATGGGCCAATAAACAAGCCTGTGGGCTGCCGTCTGTCAACATGTGTCTAAAATCGAGGGAAAGTTGCTGGGACCACACCTTCTCGTACCAGACACCACTGGCGAAACAGAAACCTTTGAAACCACACCTAACTTCTAAACTGATTCCATTTCCTGTCGAATGACATTTCTGGATACACATAACCTGCCACTGGCCACCTAGTGGACGAGATGTATGGGTGTATGCTCAAATGCAAAAAATCGTCCATATTTTAAATATCACCCATTAAAGGAGAATATTAAGGGATGTTTAAATATTAAACACACACAAAAAATATTGGGATAAAAGATACAGCAGATCAGCTACCACTGGTCAACAAATGGATGAATTTTTGTAAACTCATATGTTAACGTGATAAACAAAATAAAACTTTTTGGGGACAAACGTTATCAGCAGATGTCAGAAGATACCACATGCATGCAAAAAACAATCAGGAATTTAGGTGAGTTAGGAGTGGTTTTAAGTTCCAGTTTAAATGGGATGAAAGGGTTTGAAGTTTCAAATCAGTCCTATAATTTAATCTTCCTAATAAAGCAAAACACAACCTGTCTATTTTTGCAAGGCCAGCTTCAGTGAAAGAAGCATGCCGCCAAAACCGGTAAATGTTAGTAATTATGGAAATAGGTACTAAATAAATAAAACAAAAGCACTTGAAGCACACACATGTATTTTTTACCATAATCAAGTTACGTTATTGTTGACAAAGAATGTTGCCTACTGATTAATTAAAAGTGAAAGGTAGCATAGACTTTAGCTAGAACTATAAAAACAACTACAATACATGAAAATGAGAATTAACTGAAGTTGGCAAATATTCTACAGTACAACTGAGTTTTCAGCAAATTTCAACAGGGCATCAAAAAACTTTATACAGTATCAACACATTATACAGTAAATCATTAACACATTGCAAAATTAAGGGGATAACAGAAAATGCTGCAAAAAATGAACTTTCCAGAAAGTTCTCACACGCTCATAGGTGTGGTTCATTAGGAGATAGGTGAAGACAAGTGGCTATGCATTAGGATAATGACAGAATTTTCTCATCAGCAATTGCCTTACATGGAAATTTAGATCGACTGGGCCTACTTGATGATGTGATGGCCATGTAGGGGAATGTGCTGGTGAATTTAACTCTACTTAAATCTAATAAGAGATTTGGCTGTAGGGAATGAGATATTTTGCTAAATACACTAAAAACTCTACTAGAGACAGGTTTGCACACACAAACTACCAGAGACAGATTTGGACTGACAAATTACTAGAGACAGATTTGCACACACAAATTCTACTATATAGATTTGGCCACACAAACTCTGCTACAGATAAATTTGGACACAAACTTTCTGCTGGAGATATTTGGACACACAAACTCTATTAGAGTTATTACTAGAAAAAGATGTGGAAACACAAATTCTTCTAAAGGCAGATTTGGACACACAAACTGTACTCAAGATAGATTTGCACAAACACACACACACATTCTGCTAGAGATAGATTTGGACACAAACTCTACTCAAGATAGATTTGCACACACACACACACACACATTCTGCTAGAGATAGATTTGGACACAAACTCTACTCAAGATAGATTTGCACACACACACAAACATTTTGCTAGAGATAGATTTGGACACAAACTCTACTCAATATAGATTTGCACACACACACACATTCTGCTAGAGATAGATTTGAACACAAACTCTACTAGAGATAGATTTCCTCTCCTGCTGTACATGGGAAGGTCTGCCAGCAACCTGCGGAAGGTCGTGGGTTTCTCTCTACTAGAACTATAGATTTGGATAGGTAATTCAGCTAGAGATGGACATGGATGAATACAGATGTGCTTAAATGGACAGGTTACTATTAGTTAAGAAACAAATCAGTTTATACAGGTAACAACTATGACAACTACTAAAGGCCATGACAGATGACTGTGTAACTAATCCCGTTGAGTGACAATAGACAGGCGGGGTTAACTTGTTAGTGTTTAATGAGGGACGATGTTATCAGTCAGGCTTCAGGGGTCTTGTCTTACAGAGGGGCTTTACTTTCTGAGCCCACCTCATTTACACTGTCATCATAACAGCCCTGCTCCTCAGGGTCCTGGTGTTTGTTGAGCATGACCCTACTGAAAGACCATCCGGTCACACTCTGTTCACACACCCAGCTAAAATGTGTGCAGTGTTTTTGTAAGCAAAGGTGTCATCTGAATAAGGCCCTCATCCAAGCCCTCTAAACATGAGGATCTCCTTGTAAATGGTTGCTTAACTCTAACCAGTGTCTCACACTGGGACAACAGATCTTTACTTGTGGACAAGGCCAATCGTCTTGGCCTCCCTGCGATGACTGGCCACCACCTGTGAAGGAAAGGAAGGGGGGTGGGGGGTGGGTTTAGAGGCTGTAACTCTTTACCCTGAGGATATCACACCCTACCCTACCCTACCCTCCCATGCCCGATCTATACTCTTACTTCATGCCTGATCTTAATTCTAAATCCACATGTCAACCTGCGGATGGTTGTGGGTTTCCCCTGGGCTCTGCCCGGTTCCCTCCCACCATAATGCTGGCCGGCGTCATATAAGTGAAATATTCTTGAGTACGGCGTAAAACACCAATCAAATAAATTAATACATAAAATCCACATGCTGCTGGGGAAAAAAGCTTTACCTTCACTCTGATCCTACCACTGATTTCAAAAGGTAAATTTGTGTGTTCATGAATGCATGAGCACTTTTCTATTTAGAACAAAGGGAAATCTTTTTTTTGTTTGTTCCAGCTCTCTCCCCTTTAGTGCACATCTAACAAAATTAAATCTACCTTAATGACAACAAAGCCAGTTTGCCTTAATGACTTTCAAATCCACGATGCTCTCAAAAGATAATAAATTCTGCAGCATAACAATATGCAAATGAGTTTTGCGTCAACAAACGAACCCGAGGGCATACAACAGCACTATACATACTGCATCCTGTGTCTCATAATCACACCACCCAAGGCAACCACAAAGGTAGCATAGATGTTTTTCAATTTCACATTTGTAATAATATTTCTTTAGCTTTAAATACATGTGTATTTTTCAAAATTTCTATGGGTCTTCACATGCCAAGTGGTCATCTTCATCACCAGGCTAATATTTAAAAAAAAAAATTTTTATGGCCATCATGAGTCATATGGTCCTTTTTATTAAAATATTTTTGAAAAACTTTGATTTCTTTTTTTAAGGGTACCCATTATTCTGAAGTATAACTAATCCTACTTTCTTTCCTGTGTCTACATTGAAATTTCAGCTCCAAGATACATACAGCCTATTTTGTTTGGACTGCTTTCAGAGGTTAACTGGTAAAGTCACTTGGATTTTGGCATCATGCAATAAAGAAGCATTTACTTGATGCAGCCATATTGGAACTACATTGTGTGACTCACATTCGTTAGCTTCAATCTACGTGCAATTTTTAGGGTATTTTGAAGTCAAAATTATGAGCCTTTTCTTAGCGACTTTCAAGAATGCTGCCTCATTTTTGGGCAAACATTCAACTGTGTGTAAGACCTATCTTAAGTTCCATCTACAGGAGTTCTTGCATGAATTGGATTGGGCCTCCAATCTGGTCTGCTCCTGCAACTGGTGAGGTGCAATGGTTCCCCATGGAGTCTGCTCAATTTCCTCTACCAATAAATCTGGCCATCAAACAAAAGTTCAATATTCTGAGAGCAGGAGAAATGCTAATGAAGTAAATACTTCATTTATACTAGATTTAAACAGGATACATGATCAGGGAATCTAACGAACGCCCATTAGATCACTTGTCCGGCAAATCTCTCTCAATGATTTGTTCAGCAGTACATATGCACATAGTCGTAACATGTTCTAGTTTTCACATGTCATGGTCTACAAAAAATTTAAGTTTAAAACAGTTTACTCACAGCAAATTAGTCAGTATTATTCAAAACACAAAAACCATCAACAGTACAGAGAATAACAAAACCAAAAATTCTGGCAAAAGTTTTCAATTGGCATTGGGACATGTATTTATAGAACTAAACAACTCTATTGTGTCATCAACACTCAGGTTGTCCCTATGAATATACATGTATGTGTTGACTGCAACCCCAGAATCTGGTGATACTCCAGTTGTCTCCCTTGTTACATTGAATCAATCCACACTCTCCTGGTTAATTCCAAACTTAAGAAACAAAACAACAGGACAAGTAAATTTGAAGCTGCGATATTTACAAACAATCATACACAACTTTGTACTGCTATGTTTCTTTAAGGACCTGGAAATACTTCAGGGTCAGCAGATATTTATATGTATCTTTAATATCAAAGTACTGCTTTTGAAAATATCTATCACCTTTAATAATTTAAAAATAACACCCGTGTTTAGAATTTTTTCCCCTTATATGAGTGCAATCTGGTTTATGGAAGGTGCAAATGCAGCACCACCCTTTGACAGGTATTTAACAAACTTCCTGGCATAAAGCCACATTTTGAATGAATGAATGAATGATTATGGCTTAACACCACATTTGCAATATTCCAGCCATATCGAAACTAACTGCATGTGTACATGACCTCAAATTTCTAAGATAGGTATTAGTGAGGGTAAGTTTGGAAAGTAGGATGATACCCTAACAGGAAAATGTAAGCTTCTGCACCAAAACAAAATATTTCTTCACCTTTAAAACTTTGGTCTAAGTTTATCCTTAACATCAGGATCTTTGCGCACAGAAAAATGCTGAATGCTGAGTACAGTTTATCTCGGATTAAAGAAAAAGAAAACAAATGAACTTCAAGAAGTTGTATAAGACACAAACCTTACACTTTCACCTGTTTTTTACCTGTCAGCCAAGCTTAATTAAGACAAACAATAAAACCAGAGATATTTAAAAAAAATTACTTTCATTCCTCAACCATTTTACACATGAAAGAGCAAATTTCAGAATTACAGTAACACCAAATGCAGAACCTAAAAAGTTGGAACCCAATATAAAATCCTGGAGCCTTATATGAAAAGCTAGAACCCAATGTAAAAAAAAAAATGGAACTAAATGTAAAATGCTGAAGCTCACTGAAGCTCAACTGAAAAAGCTAGAAACAGTGGAGTGCAATGAATGAAGCTGGAAACACTAGAGTGCAATGAATGAAGCTGGAAACACTGGAGTGCAACATATGAAGCTGGAAACACTGGAGTGCAACGTATGAAGCTGGAAACACTGCAGTGCAATGTATGAAGCTGGAAACACTAGAGTGCAACATATGAAGCTGGAAACACTGGAGTGCAATGTACGAAGCTGAAAACATTGGAGCTCAATGGAAAAAAGTTAGAAACACTGCAGTGCAACATATGAAGCTGATGAAAACACTGGAGTGCAACTTATGAAGCTGGAAACACTGGAGTGCAATGTATGAAGCTGAAAACATTGGAGCTCAATGGAAAAAGTTAGAAACACTGGAGTGCAACATATGAAGCTGATGAAAACACTGGAGTGCAACTTATGAAGCTGGAAACACTGGAGTGCAATGTATGAAGCTGAAAACATTGGAGCTCAATGGAAAAAGTTGGAAACACTAGAGCGCCATGCAGCAGCTATTTTTAGCTGACTTTGTAAATGTATTTTAAAAATAATATTGCTCAAACTTTCCAACAACAGTTCCGCTCAGCTATGTCCTGTTATGGTGATGCTTAGGTACACATATATATATATATAAATGAGAGAGTTGCAGTCCAATAATGACAAGCTACTGACAAAATGTTAGCTCCCAGGACTTTGTAACACCTGGCATTTCATCACATCCACTTCTTTCTCATAACATATTTTGACTGAATCTGTAGCACCTCTGTATTTCAAACAGGTAAACTGTCCACACACTCCTACTAAAGCCATTCTGTAATTTTTCATCCAAGAATCACACATCTGATATTAACATGGATTCACATGGATTTTGAGTGAAAATGTAAAATATCTGTATTTCACACAGGTAAACTTTCAACAATTTGTACAGTTACAATTTGAGCCTTTTCAACCATTCGTACAATCAATATTTTGAAACATTCTGAGAGAACTATTGGCTGTGGGGAAATAATTTGCACAGTTTTATGAATCTTGCATATTTAGTGACACAAACATATCATTTTAAGCATCACCTCATAATAATTTATGCATAAATTCCATTGAAAAAAGTGCTTTAGTGGTTGAAAATGTTGAAGATTTAGAGTATAGTGAATTCTATAATTTCTAACTAAGAATCCTATCTCTGATTTTAACATGAAGACACCCTAAGTACACTGCACAAAGACGTTCACATGGGTACATGGCAACAGGTTCTATCCATGCAGTTTCCTGCATTAAGAGACAACTACAACTAACAGTCTGGTATTTTCCGTGTAATAAGCAAGTCTCCCTACAGCTCAGTGCTGATGTACTCATCCCACACATGCCTGTTGATTGGTTGAGTAACAAAAATTAGGTCAGTGATGAGGTTAGGGGGGGCAGGCTCTGCCACATAAAAGCCAGCTCTAAACCCGGAACTATTGTTTACAAACAACTCCTAACATGATATGTGCATTATCAACTGTAAACAGTTCTTCCCAGTACACCTGTAGTTTACTTGTTTCAGTGTTTCAGACAAAGGCCTCAATCATCATTGTTAACAAGGAACACACAAGTACACTGTATAAGCATTACCTTCATAAAATGCAAATATGAATGAATTAACCTGTTTTAGGTTAAGAATACCTAAAATTTCAGCCATACCCCAAATCACACATTTTTCCAGCTTTAGAGACTTGTATTTATCTTAAAAAGATGCTCTGAGGTTACAGTTTGAAAGGGAGGATGGGTATCCTTTTGAAAAAAATCAAAGGTTTAGCATCTAACGTAATATTTCATGACATATTTGCCTCCAACAATGCACGTTTCCTACACTGAATTTAGAGAGATTTACTGCACTTCTCGTGCCATTTATTTCACAACCTTTACAAGATAGGCCATTAAAACAACTTTATATTTAGCATTTATTGTTTCTAACAAGAATAACATAATGAAGTCAAAGTTGATTTTTTTTTACAGAATGAAATAAGTAAGGAGTCAAAATTGCATACAGATAATCTTTTACGTATACATTCCCATACCAGTCCATGCAAATGTATTCTGTATAAAACATAAAAAACGAGAATTACATCAAAACCTCATTGCTCATGAATATGAGTGAGCCAGAAATCATTATACCGCTCAGTGAACAAATGAGCAGGTGTAGAAGGAGGTATTTAAGTCTCTGTAAGGGCTCGCCTCAAACCCCTGTCTGTTCAATAGCGTGATAAAACTGAGCTGTCTGTTTGACAGCACGATGTTTGTGTGATGTTATATGAAGCACATGCACTTTGCTGACTCCAAACATTGCTTTGAAGTGAACTCATTCAATATTCTAATAAAATAAAATGAGAGCATGCTATATGCAAGTGTTCACTAAGCTTATCATACATGTTGGAAATGCGGGGGCCTCCGGGGCTCAGTTGGTTAGCGCGCTAGCGCAGCGTAATGACCCAGGAGTCTCTTACCAATGCGGTCGCTGTGAGTTCAAGTCCAGCTCATGCTGGTTTCCTCTCCGGCTGTACATGGGAAGGTCTGACAGCAACCTGCGGATGGTTGTGGGTTTCCCCCGGGCTCTGCCCGGTTTCCACCCACCATAATGCTGGTCGCCGTCGTATAAGTGAAATATTCTTGAGTACGGCGTAAAACACCAATCAAATAAATAAATAAATGTAGGAAATGCTACTTTTACTATACTCTACATATACATTGTACACTCATCAGGGAATATATTACACAGAGTTACACTGGACTTAACAATTCACCACCCAGCATTCCCTGCGTAAAACAGTGAGATATTTATGTATGCATACCTGTGCAAAACTTTTAATTATAAACTAATGAAGGGGAAAGGTCAAGCAAAAAGAATTTACAGGTCAATGACTTATGAAATATTTTAGAAATACTTAATATTCATAAGAATCTTTGGGCCAAGAGCATGTGACTCATATTTATAAGAACACAGCATGAACAGTTCTTGAGTTTGTAATGGGGGCAGAGATAAAGTACATGTATAAGCAATGAGGGTTGGGCAGATGACCGAATACAACAGAAATAGAGCCCAGTTTAATACAAAGTGATGTCCAACCTGGAGTATTTCTTTCCAAAAACTTATGTCAGAAACTACATGTAGATGTACGCAAAGGTTGGGTCTATCAGTTTAAGCTAAATACTTTGGCTTAAGCTAAGAAACTTAGCAAATTTCGAGACAGCAGGCCCTATGATCCAGATTTTACTGCTAGCAGAAGATTTCATAAGTATGCAATGAAGGTGATGTCTGGTTGCTTGTGGCTTAATATGGTTTAATTTCAACATCATTTCAGTCAATGCTAACTGTCCTTCCTTGCAGCAGACCAGTCCCACTGCCATTGCCGGCATATTTACACATTATGTTGCCTCACTGAAATGCCATTCAGCAGATACAACACTCAATCCTGTCATAGAGTATGGACACCATGCCAGCCAGAACTAGGCCTTTCCCCTACAAAGCTGAACGTCAAGTACCAAGATTATAATACCCTTATTCCTTAACCTTTACACATATGAAAAAGCAATTTATGCATATTTTTAACTTGATTTTGGAGACACGACTACATTGGTTGGATTGGCCAGTTTCAGGGCTTCATGAAAAGTATAATTTTATCATTTAACACACAATAATGTCTTCACAATAGCACCTTGCAAACAAGCAAAAAGGTTGAAGAATTTCAGTACTTTAATGGTTTACATACATGTGGGACTGGACTTGAATCCCAGGGTGTAGCTTACAAGGTTAATGCTCTAATCCTTCAGCAACTGCAATGTGGTGGTGACAAACAAGTGAATCCTGGACGGAATATTTTCAAAAAATGAGACCACCATATCCTATTATGTAAACAATGAGGATGATGAGAACATATAAACCTTTGAATGTAACAAACAGTTTTTTGCACCACATATTTGCGCTAAATGAATCCTCAACGAAAATTCAACCTCAGCCATATAGTCTATGTTTTAGCACATTAGAGGCATATTACCTAGTTTGGGCATGCAATTTGTTAATTTCTGGGAAGTTTATATGTGTCACTATCTAGGAATACATTTCAGTCTTCACAATCTTACATGAGTTATGTTTTCCAATGGGATTTAAAGTCATTCCTTACTAATCAAATTTGTTAAAAGTTTTAAGGTAGTCAGATTCTAAACAGTCTCCCTTCTAGATTTTTTTGTTATAGTCTAGATCTCTTCCAGATTATTTTTTCAGATTAGGGTGAGACACTGAAACCTTATTTTTTCAGATTAGGGCGAGACACTGAAACCTTATTTTTTCAGATTAGTGCGAGACACTGAAACCTTATTTTTTCAGATTAGGGCGAGACACTGAAACCTATGCAGTATGCACTGAGGACAGTAGAAAATGTTATTGAGGTGATACAAATATACATGCAAGACATCTGTGGATGCAAAAGTCCATCCTGAGAGGTGACTGTGAGAGGGTGACACTAATGATGTATATGTAAGGGTAAGAGGTGAACCTATTTATGTCTACACAGGTAAGAGACGTCCCTGACAATGTACTAGTAAGACACTCACCTGAGGCTTGTCCTGCTCTGTGCTGCACGGATGGAGCGACGTTGAGTGGTCCTCTCTGGCGACGGCCGCTGCTACTGACCGCCGTGTCCTCTTCTCCCTGTAACACACACACAAACAGACTCTGTCTCAGCCTGTCATCCCGCCAGCTTAATGACACCCATGTTCTTTACACAATTTATCAATTTCACAGAGGTAGTTGCCATGGAAACGTTGAGGAGATGAGAATTGGCTGTAATTTCTATGTCCGCCCATGTGGCCCCCTCCTTTTGCCCGGATGAGGGGCCTGATGCACGGCTGGCCACCCTGCACTCAGTAGCCCTCCCGGCTGGATTAAGGGCATAGCGAGGGTCCAGCCTCGCCCCTCTAACACTCACGGAGAATTCCTGGAGTGGTGGACCTCCTGTCAGTTACAAGGAAGGCTGTTATTTCACTGGCATTCAATACCATTAGTGAGTGCTGAGGCCATGCCATGCCATTCCACTACAGGTCCACTCCCTTAGTAGGGTGTGCCAGTGGGGCTCCGCAGGGGGAGGGAGGGGTTTGGAGAGACACTGACTCCGAATCATAATATTAATGGTGACATGGATCACACAAACAAAGCATGACCTTATTCCATGTATAATTCCCTAATGCATGGCTTGCTGCACAAATGTTAGTTGTTCGATTTTAGGCACTTGAATTCATGGAGTATTGAAAGGTGTACAAGTACAGATCATCCATGGCAAAGAGAAGGTGGGGTTCGGGTGGACAAGTTTAAGGGGGGGGGGGGGGGGGGGTAGTAATAGCTGTGTGACATTTTCAATCCTGATAAAACGGAAGGTCTTTATACAGATGTGAAAACTTGGTCAGTTCTCAGAGCAGAGAACAAACAGTGCCTGTGTACTGAGCATGTATAGGGATCACAGATATAATCTCACCAATTCTGACGTCTTTTTCCTGGCTTTGTCGAGCGTTGTTCAACCATAAACCTAACCGTTATCAAGTACACATAAGTGGAATATCCTTTAGTACACGTGGAGTAAACAAAAAAAATCAAAAAAAAAAACCACCACAACTTAAAGAATACAGGAAAAAAATACTACAAAATGAACAGTACCGTTTTAAGGAACATGAAGGAAGATATGCCTTTTTTTTAGGCATGTTTTTGCATTTCTTAATAAGCCCTCTATTTAATGCACATTTTCCGTCGATGGTCGGAAATATTCAAGCTCTCTCCCCAACTAAGTAGTTCTGACAGTTATTACCGCTGACGTCACCACAGCAGACTGCTTAATTTCCAGACTAACCACTGGGGCCTTAAGAAGACTGTAGTTTGAGGCTATTTTTACTCCCTAAAAAGAAATCTGATAAGCTTTTTTATATTTTTTAAATATTATGCAACATCATACATCATACTTTAAGAAATAAAAACTAAATATCCCAGGGTAACCAAGTTCTAATTATTTATTCATTTATAACACATTTATTTATTTATTTACTTCATAGGTTTATAACACATTTATTTATTCATTTATTTCACAGGGTTATAACGCATTTATTTATTCATTTACTTCATAGGTTTACAACACATTTATTTATTTATTTACTTCATAGGTTTATAACACATTTATTTATTTATTTACTTACTTCATTGGTTTATAACACATTTATTTATTTATTTATTTACTTACTTACTTCACTGGTTTATAACACATTTATTTATTTATTTATTTACATCATAGGTTTATAACACTGCCAGTACTCAGGTACTTTTCTTTTATATCACAGTGGTCAGGTTTTTGGGTTTATGAGAAATGTGAAAACACAATGTCTTTTTATTTAATACTATGTCTGCATTTAGGATTCATTATTTTTATATACACCCCTGTAATTCTTCAACCTTTTCTCATGTTTGCAAGGAGTTTATTCAAGCCACTTCTGAAAGTATCATTCTGTGTTGACTGATAAAATTGTACTCTTTGTGGAGCCCTGAAATTGGCCAATGAAAACCAATCTAGTTTTGAATTAGATCTGGCAAATTAAATCCAGGACTCTATAATATTTTGCCATCTTTTAATCCTAAGATAATTGTTAGAGAATGCAAGACTTTTTTTGTTTAAAATATCACAATATTTTTATATTATATTTCATATTATATTTGTTAAAACTGTACACTGACATTTCACTTCTGTATGTTTATTTAGTCCAATCTGGTGTAACAGAATAGATTACAGGACAGTGAGCATTGAATGCAATAAATTACAATAATAATATTGATTGAAAGAGTAATTTTTTAGCAAGCACTCAGACTATTTCTGATGGTCAAAGGTCAATGCAAAATCCCCTTTACCTCTTTTACCTTTTTTGGGGGGTTCAGATCAGTAGGCCTTGACAAACGGTGTTCTTCCACCACTATAATCTATTTAATTAAACCATATTTCTGACCACCTCAGATTGAATATGTGCAGAATTATTTTGTGCAATGTTAAAACATCAATCGTGGGTTTTTTTTGTTATTTATTTGGTTGGTGTTTAGCACTGCACTCAAGAATATTTCACTTATACGATGGCTGACAGTACTATGGTTGGAGGAACCCAGGCGGAGCATGACGGAAACCCATGACCATCCGCTGTTTACTGCCAGGCCTTCCCATGTACATGCCACAGAGGAAAGGCAGCATGAGCAGGACTTGAACTCACAGCGACTGCATTGGTGAAGCTCCTGGGTCATTGCGCTGTGCTGATTGCACCACCCCGGCCCACTGTACATGATTAAATATGAAACAGTCCCCTGTTAAGTCTTCTGCTGTAAGCCCTTGGAGAGGGGCGGGGGGGGAGCTATGGTGAGTGGACAGGGGAAAAGGCTGAAGGTCACCCTGGTGCAGTACATACCAGGATATAAGACCATGGGGTGGTGGTGAGAGGGGTGGGGTGGGGGTGGGGGATGGGGAGGGAGAACATCAGCTTCATAACACTATGCCAAGTACATATGCTAGTTAGCTAATCCTAAGGCCATGACCTCAGCCACACATGTGACCATGTGAGGCTTCCTATGTAACCAGGCCAAAACTCCCTGTGGTGATTTCCCCCATCAGTGACTGGAGAAAAGGCTCAGGATAATGTTTGAGGGAAGAGAGGGGCCTCAGTACAGGAGTATCAGGATGTGAGTCCCAGAGGTGTCAAATCTGTGGCCTATTTCACAAAACTTATTTTTGATTTAATTCAAACTTTTAAATCTCATCACAATGATTGCTGCACCCTTTGAAATTGGAAAGTTGAAATTTGGAAATTTCTATTAAGATAACATTTATGAGGTGATCATGATTTTCATCTCTGAGGCCCCAAAATAAGTTCCTTGCAGCAACTTAGTGTCAAAACAACTAATCATTAGCTTGAATTTTAGTCAAGATTCTCCGCAAAAATATACAATGTACCTTGCCTTTAAAAAAGATGCAGACAATCCTCTCATTTATTTATTTGATTGGTGTTTTACGACGTATTCAAGAATATTTCACTTATGCGACGGTAGCCAGCATTATGGTGGGAGGAAACCGGGCAGAGCCTAGGGGAAACCTGCAACCATTCGCAGGTTACTGTCAGACCACAAACCTCTCATTAAACGTGGACAGAATGCAATTCTTGAGTATTTAATGTTGGGGAATTCTTTCTCCATGCTATGTCCACAGGATATTTTAAAATTTCATACAGGATTATCCGCAGTAGTGCTAGAAAAATTTACTTTTATCTCTTACAAACATTTAATATATTTGGTCCAAACACCCTAAAATAATTTTAAACAGAACAGAAAACTTATTGTTTTTTTGGTCAGCCTTTTTCCCACATGAACGTTAACACTAAGTGCTAATTTGTGAAAGTTCAAATGTTTACCAAATATTAATACCCATTAAATAAACTGGATCATAAATAAGGTAGCTGTGCTGATTGCTTTTTTGAGGGAAGATCATCCATCAGTGAGACATATTTATTTTCCTGCAGGCTGGTGATTATAATAATTAATATAGCCATACCTGAGTGATAAGCCCCATTTAGCCTCAGGCCATTCCTAGATTAATTCTAGAGAATTTGTGTCAATTTCTTTCCTAAAGCTGAAAAACACTCCCGTTTTACCGGTAGTAATTCATGCCAATTTCTTTTATACAGCTGAAATATATGGCTGTCGTTATTAATTTATGCTAATTTCTTCTTAAAGTTGAATCAGACTTCTGGTGGGAAGCCATATTTTTAAGGTGAAATATAATTTTGTTGTTACCACTTAAATAGTAATTGTTGCCAATTTAGTAAGTGCAGGTAGTAACTTTTTCCAATTTTTTTTTAACCAGCTGAAGTATACTCCTGTCAATATAAAGTAATTTATAATATAAAATAATTTATGCCAATTTCTTTTAAAAGCTGAGAAATAGCAACATGTTTGCTTTCTTTTTCAATTGGTTAAACTGAAGGTGACTTCACTTTTACAGAATTTCCATTCTTTTACTTATTTGATTTGTTGTTTTTTTTTTTTTTTGTTTTTGTTTTTTTTTGATATATCATACTCAAGAATATTTGGCCTAATCAATAATTAATACGATAGATCAAGTCAGTAAAAGCAGCCAAGAGGTCAAAGGAATTAAGACTGCTACTGTGCAATTCTCAACCTGTGTGTGCCTAGCTTAGACGACTGGGCTGCATGTAGCGCAATGGTATTCTGGTTGTATGCGACAATATTGATCACTTCTTCTGTCATATCACTATTGTTATACACAATAAGAAGGTATACATTGCCTAAACATACATGCACATAAGTACATACACCCCCGAACAGTATACACATCTGTTCTTCTGCACAAGGCAAGAGCAACTAGCTGAGTCAGCTTATTATCCTCATAACTGGATCAAACTTGAATTAATACTTACAGAAAAAAAAAGCATATAAAGTCTTTTAAAGTCTTCTTTGTCTATTTACATACGTGTTCTTGCGGTTTTAGGCCGTGCTTAACAATTTTTCTGTCATATGATGATGACGGGTCATCAGATGTGTGCATATATACTGTGTCTTCTTGTAGCAGAATGTAGCAGAAAAAAAAAAAGACTTCCATTTTTTTATCTGAATAATCACACTGATCCAGGGCCTAGCAGAACTTATCCAAATTACTCAAAATTACCCCATTTTACATCATGGTTACTATAAGCAAAGAAGAAAGTTTAATACTCAGTCAGGTTTTTCAAAGTCTTTCAGTCATGTTGTCTTGAATCAAGCAAAAATAAACTGGTTCAAACATAAGACTGTTAACCTCAATGTAACTGCTTCTACATATGAGCTGTTACTCC
Source organism: Liolophura sinensis (assembly GCF_032854445.1). Taxonomy (NCBI): domain Eukaryota; kingdom Metazoa; phylum Mollusca; class Polyplacophora; order Chitonida; family Chitonidae; genus Liolophura; species Liolophura sinensis. Next base: position 21,547,279 of record NC_088302.1, read on the forward strand.
TGACTGACAGGAGCATCTATTCCAAGCACTGTACCTTAATTACTTTCACTTTCTTGATGTTTGTTTATCTTTGTTAATACCCATATTTCCTTAACCTAAAAGCCTCAGTGCCAACATATACGTGTACCTTTGCACAAAACGTATGTTTTTTTCATAGCTAATATTCTGACATACCTTTAACTTTCAAACAATTTCTCATGCATTCTCAATGCTTAAAAATTAAAACTTACTAGTCATTCAGTGCACATGAGGTGACATAAAATCAAGTTTTCATTTTGCAGCTTCTTCAGCATTTACAAAAAACATCTTAATTTGAACGCTTGGCTTCGGAAAGGGACATAACTTTTGCTGTTGTACATGCTCCAGGTGTGCACTTGAGTCACAATAGTGTACACGTAATAGATTGCTTTGTTTTGCATGGAGGTTAATGTGACTTTCCAATTTCAACATAACTGGCCCGTGTAATGGCCGTGTTTCCTTGAGAGATTTTTATAGTGCTGTTTCACTGAAACACTGTGTTGCTGACACCAGAGATTTTATTTCATTTATTTATTTGACTGATATTTTATGTCATACTCAATAATATTCTACTCATACCACGGTGGATAGCATTATGGTGGGAGGAAACCGAGCAGAACCCAGGGGAAACTCATGACAATCTGCAGGTTACTGGCAGACCTTCCCACTTAAGGCAGGAGAGGAAGCCAGCATAAGATGGACAAACTCACAGCAACCACATTACTGGGAAGCTCCTGGGTCATTGCGCCATGCTGGCATGCTAACTATCTTGGCCACGGAGGACCCAGATAATAGAGATGACAGTAACACTTTATTCAGTCAAAGCTAGTATGATGACACCAGAATGACACATTCAAGAATTGTCTCTCTTGTAAGACAGCCGTCAGGTTTTAAATGAATGAAGGTGTCTGTAGCGCTCCACATGAGCTGCACCCTAGCCAGTGAGAGCTGGGTTTGAACCTGCAACCTCATTGGTGAGAGGCAATTGATGTAAATGTAGCAAGAGTTGTAAAGAAGCAGTGAGGAACTCTGCTTCTTATTTATCAAAGTGTGCATGATTAGAATGTAGATACAGCTGTAGAAATACAATAAGTATACTTACGGAAGTCCTCTTGTGATTTGTTTTTGTGGAGATGAGTCTGCAAAGATAAAAGTATTCTCAAATTACAACATATAGGGTTTTTTTTTGCTGAACACAACAAACATCACACAACTGATTTAATTTACTTATTCGATTGATGCTCCGGTTGAATCTTAGTATCAGTAACTCTGCCAAAAAGAGTGCTATTTATTTGGCTTTATGGCTGCCTGTGTGTCTGGTAGTCTATGCACCAGTAGCTCAACAAAAAAAAAACAAAAAAACAAAAAAAGTTATCCATTTATCTGGATGAAATTTTATTCACATGTAGGCCTTGGACTTAGGACCAATGAATTAAATTTTGCTATTTGCCCAAGGTTCTTGATATTTTTTAAACAACTCTTCATCACACAAAACATGACACAGCATTGAACATTTGTATGTGGCGAGGGAATTTCCACATCTATCCTGAGCAGAGATTTGCACTCTCAGAACCCCGTTAAGTTTCTCTCTTTAATTTGCCTGTTCAAGCCAGGAAGAATACAGCGAAAAGCACCTGCCAGTTGTCTCATGAAGTCCCACACATAAAACCATAGTTAAATCTAAGGGAACTGAAATTTAAAAGTAATCTAACTGGTTCCTTCTATGAGCGTGACCTCAAAACTTTACACTGCTTTCAGCGCTGCTGACACAAGTTAAACAATGTAGTTTCTGTGTAGCAATATCATGCAACCACAATGCCAGCATATTTACTTGTACTGAAATTGAAAAGTAATCCATTTATTTGCTTCCTTCACACTTGAACAATATGCTTTACATTGCTTTCAACACCATTTGCAATACCAGCATTTAGTACTTTAGTTTTCTCATAGCAATATCAGTCACAACGCCAACATATTAAAACTAAGTATGAACTAATGGTTTACTTTTTCAAAGTGAACTCAAGGCCTTTAAATTGTTATCAACACTATTTACAACATTTCACAATTTAGTTCCCTTGTAACAATTTCAGCCACAATGCCAGCATATGTACTGTCTCACTGGCACAAAAATGTGCAAGGCACCAGACAGGACAAGTCACTGTCAGCCCCAGGTGGCTACTTCAACTCTTCTCTTTATATTGGTCTAGCGCAGTATTATAGCCACAGGGGGAACCAATGGTAAGCCATACACCAATTCATAAGTCCTTTCTAAACAATGGCTGCTGTCCAAAAGTGGTGTCTACTTTGGCTCTTACCTAGTAACAGAATAATGTCACCTGAGTGAGTGACAAAATCAGAACTTTGCTTTTTCCCAGTGCACCCAGAGGGCAAGAAAGAACCGAAATCATTATTTAACTCTTGGGGCAGTCAAATGCAACTCCCCCTACCTATCTTTCAACTCAACCAACAGTGAAATCCCATCTTTATGCCCCTTATATACCCAAGAAATAATTATCACTTTTTCTGACAATCAAAAGTAATTTTCTCCTTTTTGATAATAGCGTGTGTAAGTCTTTTTTTAACTGCAGCAGCACATACAAATCACTAACACTGTCCTAAAATAAGGCACACACAATGACCCTACATTTCCAACTGTCAGGCTGTCGCCAGCTGATGCATGCATTTTGCATTGTACTCCTACCGAGTGAATGACACGCCTGAGCTAAAAATGAAAGTGATCGGCTCGATTCCACAGCAATAGATAGGATAAATAAATGGGGCCATTGTATAGGTCGATCATCAGGGTTATGATCGTAACAGACACCAGAAAGGGCTGGCTGAGATCTAGGCTGGAGTAGGCCATGTTAAGCCTACACCTACCACTCCGCCGTGACAGCCACACCTCCGCCCTCTAAACATATGTCGACTCCGCAGCCGTCGGTGTAACCTCGGACAGTCGTACTGTACGCGACTCGACGTCACGGCGAGGGGACGCAGGCCTCCCCGGTCACAAAGAACCCAGAGGAAAGTCCCTTACCTGTACTCTTGTCCCCTTGGTATTTGGAGGACTTTCTTCTCGTTCGGAGAAAGGGAGCTGCGCAAGAAGAGTCGGAATTCTTTGCAGACTCCCTTCTCCTTGCCTCTCCATCCGCCATATTGATGATGTATACCACACCCAACATCCGGGCTCTGTGGCTAGACACACCCACCAGGCAAGCGGGGAGAGAAGCGAACAGGGCTTGTGTTCTAAACAAGGCCAAGGCACGCGCTATCCTGCGAGGCCCACGGTAGTCTTATCCTGTTTTATTATGAACAGAAGCGCGCGTTTTACAACCATAACTGTTGTGTGAAGTTTGTTCTTCTTTGTGAGGCTTGAGTTTTACATTGTTAACGGTTTTTATTGGATTGGAGGCCAAAGCTATACATGTACTGTACATGTAGGGTGTACATGAATTACATCTTTAGACATGTACGTATGTATAGGCCTGTAGAGTTAGGATAACAAATAATTCGTACGTATATGTATGAAATATGTTATTTGTTTATAGGCCTATGGCACGTTCGTGCATTTGCAGGGTCGGTGCTATAATGTCTAGGTAAACGCGGCCATATATTCAGTAGGCTTACATAGTGTAAGCTGTAAAGAAGGCCTGCATATGTCACCACATATGTGTGTGTAATTTAACTATTGGAGGCACTCAGATAGCGCAAGACTCGACCCTCCACATGGCTGAATCTCCAATCACTCCTATCTTCATTGCTTGGCGTACCGCATATGAGGAACAGGCCAAGTACTGCTCAGCCCGGTGCGGGTAGGTAATATGTGATTGGGTTGGGCGACGTGACTGGCATAGCATACCAGTGAGGCAGCACTATAACTAAATGTCGGCATTCCGTTTGGCCTGCTATATGCACGGAGACCGCATTGCGAATATGCCTAACCGAAATAATGTCTGAAGTGACTAGATTGCCGCTTGTGCCATCAGGCCATTGTGGTGTGCACAACGTTTCGTCAAACTCCGAAATCTGGCATTTGTACAGAACAGTTTTAAGACTTCCTGGATCCGGATCAATCCGAGTTATGCCACCAAAATGTAATGAATCGGCGCTTGAGCCACCTGAGGCTATAATTTAAGGGGTGCACAAAGTCTTATCAAAATTTGTGGGTCATTTGTTGACAATCATCTGGAAGTTATGATGAAGAATGGTCACACTGGACATGTTTCCCGTTGGCTCAAGCAAGGTGCGCATATTTATCTGTTCGGCTAGTGTTTGATGCTGTTTGATGCGATGACAGACGGATCATGTGTGTGGGTTTAGGAAATTGGACAGCGCCATCTATAGACACCGCCGCCTAGTATAAATCTGACGATTACATCTGGTGACTTATAAATAGGACGGCATCGTCAAAAGGTGTCAAGGACTTGGGAACTTCCGACAGAAACTATTCTTTGTCAGCGAATGCCCACATTCTGTGGTTACAGAGCTCAAAGTCCAAGATCAGCGGAAAGGGTCGGATATCTGCATATATTGGAAAACAACGAAGCTTATGTGGACGTTTATATGTCTATGCTAGATGCCCTACATACATACACATACAAGGTACCGGTACTGTATAAAGGCTATGTTTCTATACGGAATAGGCATTGTTGTTTGGTATACGCAAATGATAACAGGAGAATAAGTGGTATATGGTCAGCAATGTTTTCTTCTTCGTCTGAGCATAATGGAGGAAAGCCATCTGACGAGTAATAATTAATAAGCATTCATCCATGCTGAAACGGACCGCTTCAGTGCATGGCCTAACGGTTAGAGCCTCGAAAGGTTAGAGCACTGAGAAGTTAGAACAAGGAAGCACAACTGGTTGGCCCGGTGTCAGTATAATGTGACTGAGTGTGGTGTCATGTCTGATGTCTTCGGCTTGCTACTTCAGTGGCAGTAGCTCTTTGGTGACATGAACTCGCCCTGCCACAAAATGAAACAGTATATATATATATATATATATATATATATATATATATATATATATATATATATATATATACACTCAATGACTCAACGTCGTTTTAAGGCTGAAAAATTGTTAAGTACAACGTTAAACACAGGCATTTATACACACATACATTGTGAAATACAACCAGTGTATGACGACGTAGATATAGGCCTGCAATGAGAGAAGATAAAGCTGCGTAATTACATGAAAAGTCAATTTATCTAGGTTTAGGAGATTCGCCTGCAGAGGTACGATGTACCAGAAATTATTCATAATTCATATATTATTCATATATCTCAGTTGATATATGTTCATAAGCATGACAAAGGAAATTCTCATAGATGGCATTCGTCGAGCACACTGGACGCTCCAGGGTGTTAATCCTAAGACCAGCTTCCGAAAAGACGTTCAACCCAAGCTATCAAAAGACTAAGAAAGTAATGATATAGGTGTATTCAAGTAAGAAAATGGGACGAAGTCATGTATGACAGAAGAAGCAGTCAACAGAGGATGGATGAACGTCGAAAAATGTAGGTAGCGGTTTAACAAGGCTGATGTCTAACGCTCGTTCGTATTAAAGAGGAAAACAAGGCAGTTCCCCTTTTGGAATACGTGAATCACTCGCCGGTTGTCCACCGTCGAGGATAGAGGTGGTCCTGCTGACCAAGGTTGCTAACTGGTTCTCCAGTTATATAGAGGTGACCAATACAGTTATTTGGAGCTGCACTGCTGAATGAGACTAATCATTGGTAGGTTGAACAAGTATACACGTGTATGACATTGTGGACTGCTGGGTGTCCCTCCACTTCACAGGGGTGAAGGCTTCTTGGGACTTAAAAGGGGTATCTTTAAAAGTATCAGAATTCGTCCGCGTCCAGCCTCAGGAATTACTGTAACAACTTTACAACAAGTTTTGGTCAAATTCAGCTCAAAGTAAGCACCATTGATCATTCACCTGTAGGGCGTGCAGATCGGTAGTTTGCACAGGGAAAAATTGTCATAAGCTTGTCGCGGGTCGATGGTTTACCAACATTTATTTATTTATATCATTGCAGTTTTGCGCCATGTTGAAGAATACTTCACTTATATACGACGGCGACCAGCATTATTGTGGCAGGCCAACAGCCCTGTTTCCTTGCTCTAGCCTCTTAATATTGATCACCAAGCGAAGCAGCAACAAGTACATTATTTAAAGTCTTTGGTATGTTCCGACCCTGGATTGATCCCAGGTCTCCCGACTTGGTGGCGGACGCTCTGACCATTGGTTCACCGAGGCAGTGTACATAATAAATTATCACAGCAACTCCTTTTGGTGGGGAAAAATGCGTTCCTATGTACAACACATGAAAAAAGTCTTAACATCCACATTAGAAAGGAGTAGGTGTGTGTGGGTGAGGTGACGGGACTTTCCTGCTTGATCAATATTACCTAGTCCAAGACTGAACCCCGGACCCCTCGATTATATATACGATACGGACTCTGATTGCGTGACAACATAACATCTTCAACTTAGTCGCCTTGAGATTCACGTTCACGCTTCGTGAGTACGTGCCCCGATATGATTGATCTTATGATTATCGGAATAAAATCCTGTATAGTCTTCCAAACTTTGACAAATAGCAAATGTATATACCATTTGACCGCTTCCGCGGCTTAAAGGTTAAAGCGTCAGCTTTGAAGTCGAGGGACCCTGGATCTAACCTGGGTCGGGTCATACCACTGACTTTGAAAATGGTACGTTACCGCCTTGCTTCGCGCTCAGCACTGACAGGCGAGAGCAAGGAAACATGGTGTTAATATACACTGAAAAGTTAACCTCTTAATTTTAACAGAAAGTCTGTTGTCTGAGTGATGCTAGAATGTATTCTGTCATTGCAGCAGATTATTCTGTTCAATATAACACATCATGCATATTCTATTAATTCAACATAAAGATTCTGTTAGACTAACAGGATAATGTGTTGAATTTGACTGAATAATGTTTTAAAATAACAGACTATATTCTCGCATCACACAGACAACAGACTGTCTGTTACAAATAACAGATTGATTTTTTGAGCGTACAGGCTAAGTTGATTGTAACTATCAAATGGCAACAGATATCGTCAATATGTATATAGATAACCATGATAGGCACACTGAACTTAGCCGACGGTTGCTTTGTAGAGCCGGATTAAAATCCCGAAGTAATATTATATACACGTATAAAGGTAACATGTCGTTACGTTTAAACGTTACGTAATGTATATATTTGTATAAAGAGTCTTAGGTCGTTGTATATGTTAATTAGGTCACGTGCAGATGGTGCTATATGATGGCCGTGTTTCTATAGAGAACGTGAGCACATATTCTTCTTCAAACCTGCTATGAACATAGCCAAGAAGGTCACTCAGTTCATATGTACATATAGCCTACATGTATATGTTTTACTTTGGTTTTCTGATGGAATCGGGTGTTAATCCCATTTCTGTATATGTAGCCTACATATACTAAAAAAAAATCTGTAAAATTTAATAGAACGCCTGCTGTTTGAGTAATGTTAAAATGTATTTTGTTATTCCATCAGATTATTCTGTTAAATGTAATTCACATATTCTGTTAAATAAACATAAATATCAGATTAAACACATCAGGTTAAGTGGATAGTATGTAGAATATATATATCACTGACAGTATTGTGTCATAATAACAGAATATATATTTTAACATCACTCGGGTAATAGACTTTCTGTTGAAATTAGCAGATTATTTTTTGGGAGAGTACGTACATGCATATTGTACACGAACACGATGTTGTCTGCCTTTTTTCGCCTTGGTTAACTGAGTATATAGCACAGATGGGCGGCGCCGGCTGTTTATGCTCGAGTCTTTGATACACTATTCCATGATGAAATCTATCTGACGGGTGAATCCTTTACGTCATTTTACTGTTTAGGTACGAAATGTTTTATGCGATAGTGAACTCTGAAGGATTGTGAATTTTACTCGAAAATATATGAAATGTTTCGCAAAAACACATTTTACACTTGTGAGACGTAATTTGTTTGTGCAGTGCTTTATGTATAAAGTTTACAAGTAAGTACAATATTCATCATACAGTGTGAAAAGGTTATTGATAACTGTTTCTTTACTTTCACTCTGTCAATACACACTCATACTGCAACGCCCAGCTGTGGATATATACATTACATGTACACACACAATGTGTATGCGTATGTGAGATTTCACGTCCTAATAAACAACGTTATGCTATTCACGTAGCGTAAACCTTAAACAGAGTACATATGTACGTGCATGCGTAAAGCGTATAGCACGCATACATGGGTGGGTGGGACACTACAGGATGTCACTGTATGTAAGCATGTTGCCCAAATACCCTGCAGCGTCATAGCTTCTAACCGACTCAGACAGGCCCTTTTGGTTCATACATATATGCGTGCGTGTTTGCATATACATACCCGTATCTGTCATCTCCCCGGTTCAGTATATGACATACATTAATGTTCATCGTGCTACATAAAAAAACAAAACAAAGGCCGCACCTCTCTTATATATGCATATACACCCAACACATCTGTATACGTGGAACGCTATGAAATATGTAAGTCAACGATACAGTAAAGCCAAGGGTTATAAATGGCCGTATGGTATAATCAAACTGACATATGTAGGTCTATATACATGTAAGTGTGTTTAGGTCGAGTTCGTTGGTGTATATGGATGGTAAAATACTTAAGTGAGTGAGAGAGTGATTGGGGGCTAACATTGTATATAACAATTTTTGAGTCATATGACAACGAAAGGGTCCTTAGAGTACAGTACGAGTAATGCGCCTCCTTGTTGCATGGCGGATTTTCCCCACTCTTCTATCTAGTGCTGCTTCACTGAGACGACTTACCGAAGGCAAGCAAGACGCCCCATCTGAGCCATCATACTGATAGGGGTCACCCAGTCGTTGCACTAGCCCCTTGACGCCAAACGCCAAGCGAAGAAGTTACAACTTCCTCTTTTAAGGTCTTAGGTGTGATCCGACTCAGGGTCGACCCTGGATCAACCGCCCCTCGAAGCGGACGATCTACTAACTGAGCCATCGGGCAATTAAGTGCATGCAGTGGAAAATGTGGGAGAGCTACATAGGATAGTATAGAACCACGGAGGAATAAAGATTCATTTATATACTGCCTCCTGCTTGGGGGCTTATTAACCTATATATAGAAGCGTTTATGTATACATACATATACAATTTATAACGTCATAGGTGGGAGCATGGATGACTGGAGATACATACATCAGAATCGGAGGGAAGGGGAGGTAACATATACATATTCTCACATAGTGAATTCATACAGGGTAAAACATTTAAGGGGTGATGGGGCGGGGATCGGAATCTGAACATGCGAGAAATCAAAGGGTGAAACAGGCCAGACAGAAAAGAGAGTATATAATTTATGTATTTATTTGATATATTGACGTTTTAAGCCATACACTCATGAATATTTCACTGAAAGGCCTGTATGTACATAGTCGGTCTGGACTAAGAGTACGTGCATGTATGAGCGGATCTAAGCAGGCCTTGAACATGAATTTAGACACATGTTCAAGGAAAAACTGAAATCGGAAAGGCGGTCAGATGACAATCAATTGAGAACGCCCAAATATGAGTGAAGCTTGGAGAGTACAGACACGAATAAGGTATTAAAACATGGCATAGTCATTTATACATAGGGAAAAGAAGACTGCATTATCAGCATTAGCCTATAGATTTGGGCAATACATATAGCGTGATTTGCTTGGAGTTATTGGTCCAGTGTATAGTGTATACATTATCTGCATGCTGTCGAAGTACAAATAGTTATCTAACGGACTCCATTTGGGCCATACATGCATGTCAGTCTGCGGGTGTCTTTTCGTATATGCGGCATCTCAGCCATTTGAGGTAACTGAGAGATGGGATTTGAAGACTATATATATATAGAGGTGTAAAACCTCTACATATCAACTTGTGAACGATGATGTTGTCGATTTATTTACCAGTGACCCCACTAGCCAAGCCGTGGGTGTGATAAAAGACAAAATAACGAACTCCCCACCCGTTACTTCCCTCTCCTCAAAGAGCATGACACGCCTATTAGATTGTTGCTTATCCTCTACATACTTCAAATGGGGACACAATCTAAGAGCAGATCCATGGTTTACCTATTAAATCCCCACTGCCTCCGATAGTCTCCGAGATCTATCTGACCGAACTACAGAACAAAGCCCTGTCTACACCATCTACTCATCTGCATTAGCAACCTGGACGAGGAGATCACACACCTGAGCACTGTCCTCAGCTACCTGAGTGGATACCCAGCAGACAAAATCAACAAAACAATCCGGAACGCTATGAAACCTCTACCCAACCAGCAACCGAGAGTCCAAGAAACTACCTTTGGAGCCAGGCTACGCTAAAATCCCATCTCCAAGCTTCAAGAAAGAGAGAAACCACCAAGTTATATACCAAATAAAATGTACTTGCAGCGTATCCTACATTGGAGAAACGGAAAGATCGCTTGAAACCCGAGTTAAGGAACATAAATCAGCCGTCGAAAAATCTGATTCCAAAGCCGCCATAGGTGACCACATCCAAGGAAATCCTTGCCACAACATCAACTGGAACACAGCCACAACGCTGAACTCTAATCAACCCAACTAGAAGAAACGGAAACTACAGGAAGCCATCTAGATTAAGAAATTAAAGCCAAGTCAGAATAGAGATCAAGGTTTTCATCTCGCCTCAGCTTATGATCTGTTAATCCTCCAAAACGACCAGAACCCCACCCAGTCTAAAACTGTTAATCCCTTAATCACCCAGAGTACTGTTTTATCACATCTATCCTTTGTTCCATCTGTTGACATTTGTTTCCCTAGTTGTTATATTTAAGCTCTAAATATTTTGATGAGATTCACTTGATTACGATGTTAGTAACTACACTGAAACGTCGGGTGAATAAATCAAAAAGTTGTATATCCATCAGAAAGACTTTCCCAATGGTAGAATAGGCTTTCAGTTCAGGAATATTGCGTTTGAAATTGTAAAGAAAATACAAATACAACTACTTTCCAAGGGAACTTTAACTTTTTAGTTAAGATACTCTTGGAAATGATACTTTTTCTCAAACATTTTTGAACAGAACTAAATTCATACTGGTACATTAAGTATTTGAACTGAAAGATGGCCTTTGACATCGAAAATATTTACATTTTGGGCGTCAATGACTTCACACAGGTTTGTTTTCTAAAATTTAATTGATTCTGCCCATGTTTGCGATACAAACTACTCTGGACAATATAATGTCTACTCAGTGGGTAGGCCTATACACTGCTTTATGCATGAACTTTTGCACATAAAATCGCTTGGCGCCCAGCACTGAGAGGTTAGAGCTAGGAAACAGAATTGGTTGGTCCGGTGTCTGTATAATGTGACTGGGCGGTATGCCATGTCTGGTTTCTTTGGTATGATATTTCAGTGGCGGCAGCACTTTGGCAGCACGACACATTATAGGCCTATGTACACACACCTATTCTAATGACTCCTCCTCGTCACATGGCTACAAAACTGTTAAGTGCGGCGTAACACCTGTAGCACACGTGCATACAATCATTTTAAGAAGATACCGTCGTCAGGGTATTGAATGCAGAACATTGTGTGAATAATTTCTTGTTTCTGTTTGATCGGTGTTAACATGCTGTGATCAAGAAATTTTCACCGATATACCTAACGTACCAGGTCAGGTTAAATGGGGCGGAGAAAACCACCGATATTCGCCAAGTGCCTGGTGAATCTCCTGGCTTAAAACCACAGCCGAAGCACCCAGATCTCAGATGGATTCGAGCGGACGTCTTCATTCTAGCTCAATGATCGAGGGCCTGATGATTGTAGCGATCAACAATCCTGAGTAAGCGAGTGTAGCTGTATGCCATTATTTCCATAGGTGGTTTCATGTGATTAGATCTGTGTTGCTCATCAGTGCGCAATATTTGTAACTGTGGTTTGTAATTAAGTCGGAGTTTTTACGCGTTGAAAAGCCGAACGCAAAAACTCTAGCTCATGTCGAGGCAGTTTCAACTTCATGTTTCAAGATTACCGCGAAAAGCGTGTTGCTTTCTGATTTGCTGTAGAAAAGGTACTCGTCAATGGCTTGTCGTTACGTGCAAAACGTCATCAAAACCTGCCCTCTATTCGTCTTCCGGGTAGTTGTGCGCATATGCCGATGGATACTAGTGAAACCTACAAAGGAAATATGTAGTGCTTGCTTACAACGCTTTTTTCTGTCCTGTATTCACATTTTGTCTCTTTTGTGTGTACAAGTAAGTATAGTGTGAAATTTGAGCGATCTGATGTATATTTAAATTGCATGAATAATTATTTTAGCTCTTGATATGCTACCTGAAAAGCGTGTTATAAAATCCGGGAGCCCTTCGATTTGCAGGTCACCTGAAGTTTTTATTTTTACTAAAACCTTTCAAAACAAATTTTGATATCTGACCGCTCCCTGGCCTTCTTCACACTATCGCAGTTATGAATAATGTGGTGATAATGATGTAAATGTTTTCTTCACCTACAAATGCACAACTAATGGGCAGTCAAGGTGTAATCGAAACAACAACAACAACATGTTAAGGGGAAGTGAATATCCAATCATAACAGAGCTGTAAATAGTGTCAGTGTTCTAAGTCTGACATGATTTGTGAATGGTGTGCTTTATAAACCTTTTTGTAATGAGACTGCAATGTGTTAGATTTGTGCAGCTACAGTCATGGAAACCTATCTTTACAAATACTGGTGCCTTCTTAGCCGAGGAGGTTAGTGTGGCAGCGAGGCGCAATGACCCAGGAGCCTCTCACCACTTCGGTCGCTGTGTGTTCAAGTCCCGATCATGCTGGCTTCCTCTGGCCGTACGTGGGAAAGTCTGCCAGCAAGCTGCAGACTCTGTCATGGGCTTTCCCCGGGTTCTGCCTGGTTTGCTCTCACCGTAATGCTGGTCGCCGTCATATAAGTGAAATATTCATGAGTACGGCGTAAAACACCGAGTAAAATAAAATAAATAAACTTTACAATTCCATTTCAAAATATAACTTTTGCTACTACAGTTTAGATGAACTTCATTGCAGCATGTTCTTTAACATAATTTCTACAACACTTGATTCTTTGTTCATCTTGTAGTATTTTGGAAGGACTAGTGTGAAGGGTGGAACAGTTTTCATTTTTCCTTATTATTTTGGCAATATTTATGATAATTTCACATCTAGTGATAATTGCTGGCAAAAATGAAAAATGGACTTTCGATGCAGGGTTTGGATGGGAGAAAATCGTATGTGAGCAGTCATCACAAAACGTTGACTCTTTTAATTTTCTGAGAGTTGCACTTCTTCATACGTAACCTGGATCATCATGGACAAGAAAATAAACAAGCAATTAAACATTGGATAAGAATGTAATAAGCCCCATTCAAGTTTGGTGGACTTTTCACAAAAGCCATGGGATCTTGTAAATTGAGAGTTATCATTTTGCAGGAAGGCAGGTCACTACACTGGATTTGCATGGACGACTGTTCCATATCTTAATTATTATTTATTTTGATGCTTGTATAGCAGTGCATCTCATCTCAATAAAAATTGAGCACTAAATAAAAGAGCGGTGGAAATCCGTCCTGCAACAAGGAGGCACATTTCACATACATGCACCCTAAGGATTCCTTCGTCATCATATGACTGAAAAATTGTTGAGTACGACGTTAAACCCCAAGCACTCACTCACTCACTCACTCCTCAATAAAAATTCATTGGGGACTTTGCAGACATGACCATGGATGGGTCATACACGCTGTGACCATGTTAGTCGTTTTGGAATTGTTGTTCATCTGGTAGTCGAATCATGAAACAACTTGGGGTCTGGTAACATTAACAACTGTTGTTTTATTCATGGTCAATTGAAGGTAAGCACTCCATGTCAACTTTTCAATCCTGACACCAAATCAGGCCTTCTGTAATTCTTGTTAGTTTTAGGCAGTTCTATTTAATATACAGAGTATACCTAGTGGTAACTATAGTTTTGTTGTCGTAGATGATACACAATAATTAACAAAGACATGTACAGATCAGGACAAAGTTAATCTTCATCAGGGAGCCATTATACTTGTGACCCTTTAACCTCTAACCCTTAAATCTCATTTCATCTGTTCTTAATTGGACAGTTTCTTTCACCTTATACAATGATTTCTGTTGATTTGATATTGACTATTTACATCAGTAACTTTACAGCAGTGGTCATTATGTACAAAAGGAAGGAGTAATGAGATGATTCATCTTGTAATATCATTGCATAACTTTTGAGTACTAGCCTTTCCACAATTTCATTCTGTTACCCATAGTAACTTGCGAAATCCTGTGGCTCGTGTGAGTTTTCCCAGAAACTTCAAATGTTCATATTAAGGCTTAAATAGGCTAATGACTGTAGCGTTGTCATGTCCTTCATCTCGTAAATGAACAGCGCTGTCTTAATGTCCCTTTTTTACATTACTTCTGAAATATCAGATGTTGTTATGAGGGCCTAACAAGGGGAATAACTCCTTCTGTTCAACAAAATTTTCACTGTGAAGTATACCTATGCTTCACTGTAGAACTCTTTTTGCAGTGATATGGGGATTGTGATGAAAGCTTGCCAATACATTTTCAGTTGTGACTTACCAGTAACAGCTGTATCCCATAGTTTTCAATCTTCTGAACTGCCTTATAAAGGTAAAGAAAATGTGCCAAAAGGATATTGAACAAACTGATTTCACATCAACTCCCAGGTTATAGAATACATATGAGGCAGAGTGGTTAGTGTGCTAGTGGTTTATAACAACTGTAGAGCCCCTCACCAGTGAGGTGGCTGTGTTCAAGTTCAGCCCATGTTAACTTTCTCTTCGAATGTACATGGGAAGGTCTGGTAGCAACCTGCGGACGGTCGCGTTCTGCCCGGTTTCCTTTCACCATAATGCTGTCAGCCATCAGTATAAGTGAAATTTTTTTTTCAGTAAGGCATATAATACCAGTCAAATAAATAAATGAAAAGAATGCATGAAATGAGCCTTTTCCCAGCTAAATGGTAGCACATCATGACAAGCCACCTCGTCTTGAAACAATAACACTGAAGTCCGTCATGTCTTTTCATCCACAGCCCTGTGTTTTAGCTGAAACCCTTAAGAAGTCCTTCAGCCTTCCATGAGATACTGAGTGTGTGTAGTTGGGAACACACAGACAGGTGGCTATGAAGCTAAGATGCCCTCTGTAGCATCTTCAGCATATGGGATCCGCGATGTGTGGGCCAGTAATTTAGAGGAAGAATTTCGACAAATACGCCACGTTATCCAGAAGTACAAATATGTCGCAATGGTTTGTGTTATTATTATTTGTTTATTTATTTATTTATTTATTTATTTTTACAAAGAAACACAATTTTCCAACAGAAATTTAACACATTCTCGATGTAAACTTTCAGGTCTTAGCCCCTTTTCATTTTTCATTTAAAATAAATTGTAGTTTTTTGTCACATGTTTAAATGGTCAAATAATGCATAAATAAGATTATTATAAGACGTCGAAAATATATAATGCCACCCTAGAAATGTGCCATATTTGTTAACCACCTGTTGAAGAGGGTATTTGTACAGTGTACTGAGGTCATGTTTATACCGCAGAATGGTGGCACTTGGTTTTTCAGGATACAGAATTTCCTGGGGTTGTCGCCAGACCTATCGGGGAGTTTCGAAGCACTGCGGACTACCAGTATCAACTGCTGAGATGCAATGTTGACCTTCTTAAAATTATTCAGTTGGGCATGTCATTTATGGATGAAAATGGACAGTCTGCTACTCCAGTATCAACGTGGCAGTTCAACTTCAAATTTAATTTAACGTAGGTGTATTTTGTTTAATATCATTAACATTTTAGACTTATTTATAAATGCTCATTTTATTATTTGATGTGAAAATTAACTGATATCCATGCGGTTTCGTCTACATAGTAAGGTACATTAGGCCCTACTTATAATTTTTTGTGGTAGCATGGTTATCCAATGATGAGTATTAGATGCTGGAGAAAACCCTAGTGAAACGGAATTGCGATTGCTATAACATAAAATGTGGTAATGAATGGTTTGTTGGTGTTTTAGGGAGGATATGTATGCCCAGGAATCAATTGACCTCTTACAAAACTCGGGAATCCAGTTCAAGAAACATGAAGAAGATGGAATCGATGTGTTTGATTTTGCTGAGCTGTTGATGACGTCTGGGATTGTTCTGAGTGAACAGGTCAAATGGCTGTCATTTCACAGGTAATTCACTTGTTTATGATCTTCGACATGTTCCTAAACAGGTAAGATTTGGGAAGATAGCTGAGGTTAACTGCTGGAATCTGACATTATTTTGGAAGAGAGTTACCCTGCAAAACAAATTCAACTTGTAGAATTGCCACGTCACTGCAGTAGGTTATAATTAAATACTATAATGATGCGAGAGGGTGCATTTATAAAAGGACCTGACAACTTGTTGCTATGGTATTGAAAGGGGAGATAATCCTTTTTTTGCTGCACCTTCCCCCCGGTTATCTGCCCTTTTTACCTGGTTTTATAGACTTAAACTACCTGCAAAACAAGCATTGGTGGGGAATGATTGTACATGTAATTAACACAGATTAATAAAAGGCATTGACTTTGCTGTCAGTATGTATTAAATTAATTCAGATAATGAAATATGGTGAGTTGTGTGTGAAAGCGTCAGGCACTTTTCCAGGCAAAATAAATGAGCTCCGTTCTACTTAACAGTGGTTATGACTTTGGCTACCTGTTAAAGTTACTGACCAGTTGTAACCTCCCTGAAGAAGAGGCTGACTTCTTTGATCTTTTGAGGATCTACTTTCCCAACATCTATGATGTTAAGTACCTAATGAAGAGCTGCAAGAATTTGAAAGGAGGCTTACAGGAGGTGGCCGAGCAGCTAGAGGTAAGCTTGATCTGTTTCTGCCCGGTGTGCTCTGCCTGTAAAGTTGAAAACTGTAGTATAGGTGAAATATATTTTTAGTATTCAAGTTTTAATATTAATAAATTCTCAGTTGTTTCAGCAATTTTTGACTTTAAATGTCGGCCAACTTTCTCATTTCAGATCGAGAGGATAGGCCCTCAGCATCAAGCAGGCAGTGACAGTTTGCTTACAGGGGGAGCATTTTTCAAGATGAGGGAGGTAAGCCAAGAACTTCAATTATTTTTGTGTACTTTGATTTTTCTGCCATTACCTCCAAAGTATACAAAGGAACATGCGTTTTAAGGATTGGGTGTGGTGGACCATGCTATGCATAGATTGAGTGAGACTTTGAAATCCTTGTGTCTTTTTTGCGATTGTTCTCAGAATTGCCCCATCTCTTCCATGGGAATTTCATAGGAATAGGAAGTGATTATGAAACCTATGATCCCCATATCTAGTAATAGTCTTACGAAACTGGGAAAAGGTGTCAGTACACCGTGAGAGCATGGAGTGTCATGTCTGATATAACCCTAAACAAACAAAAAGTCCCCCTATATTTGCTTAGCTGTTGAATTATTGCTGCAAAGGGAAAGCTTAGCATTGACATTTTATGAAAACTGGGTACAGAATTGCACTGAAAAAATTGATTTTATTGCCTAACAAGCAACAGCATAGATGTAGCAAACATCTACACCAGTTATTTATTTGTATGACATGCAAGAATCTGCCTTTATGTTTCATTTATTGGTTGGCATTCATAGTAGAGATACATGTATTTCATGCTTGAAAACCAGGTTTTGTTTCTTTGTTTTATTCAGATGTTTTTCGAAGACAACATCGATGATGCCAAGTACTGCGGACATTTGTATGGCCTCGGGACTTCATACATCCAGAATGGCGGCGGTTATGAGAACAATTTTCAGGGAACGAATTCTCATGCAACGCCACCGGTCAACAACGGGACGGAGGAGTCCAGCTCCAACCTCCTATCATCCAGTTGATACTCATTGTGTCCCAAGTCGTCGTCCCTCTCTCTCTCTCCTACATCCCAGGCCTGGCCTGCCCATGTTCAGAACATTAGTCACATGACGGTACATGTGATTGGGATTATCTCATATAATCATTACACAGACAAACTATTCTGTTGCTGTCATCAATGTACACTATTCAGCGATTTACAGGCACAATGCGTTGTTGATCTCAAGATATTTTCTGCCAAAGTAAAGTCTAAATCTGGTATCTTTTTTTTTTTTTTTTTCGTCGGTCATTTTCACCTGTGTTTTTTTTTTCAAGATCGCTACATTCTGGCTTTTAAAAAGTTTTTTTTTCTGTCAAACTAGTAATGTATACCTGTTTTTTTTTTTTTTTAGAGAATTGAGGTCGCAGGTTAATCTCCTGTTAGTTTTTTGGGGGGGTGCAGAATGAACAAAGGATCATACACAATGCCACTCAAGAACTTCAGCGTCACACCTTCCATATCATCTGTTCTCTAAATCTGTCTAGTCTACTAAACAATTCTACACCATTGTTTTATTCTGTTAGAAAAGCATGGACGTTAAGCATACTCACGTCACTGCAGGCAACTCTGTGGTAGGGAGGGTGGGATGTTTTCATGTGTGTGTGTAAGCGTTTTGCTCTATCCTATAGTCAGCCCTTTGGGGATGTATTTTAAATTTTTATGACGAGATGAAATCTGGATAGCTAATGTCCTGTGATTGTAGAAGTGAAGAAAAGTCTTAGTCTTTTTTTGTTCTTGTGGAAGATCATCTACCCTACGGCAGTTGTGATGATAATGGCGGAACGTTCGCCAAGTACCGTTGTCACCTTGGATGCGTTGGTTATAGGCATGGATGGTTTGGTAAATTTAGGCTAATCAAATGATTTTCTGGTGAATGTAACCAGTATTTAATCAGCCTAAATTAATAGGGCCTGTCTGCTACCACATATTCTTGTCTCTTCTCCTACCAGTTTCGCTCTCAAGAAAAGCTATACAGAGACAATGGGTCATCTTGGTTTTAAATCTGGATTTGCTGTAAGTGTTGTATTTATATAAGAGTTTTAAGCTTGTTATCTCCCCCTTTAAGACTCTGGACAGGCCAGTAGGTGGCGCCATTACTGTCTCTGCACAAATGTCAGCTGTTTTGTAAAGCTTTGGGCCCACTTTCATAAAAACTTTCTAAATAACTGTTTTCACAACTTTTGTTTTAATTAAGCGGCGCTGTTGCGGCTAAATTACCTCATGACAGTGTTATTTATTAGGAAAGTTATGGAAAATTTATTTACTAAGGTTTGTGAAACTTAGCCCTCAGTGGAGGCAGATGGCTTGTACTTGTTACGTCTTTGTATGGGCCTGTGGCTTCTACTGATTTGTATATGGAGATCACTAAGCTTCCAGACTGTTACACTGGACCAAATATTTGAGGAATTTTTATGTTTTTATTTTAAAATATATTGATTCCCTGATTTGTCTGGAGGCCATTTTGTTTTTAACTGGAAGGTGGACATCTGTGTATTTTGTCTTCCATATAATTGTCTATATGATTTGTGAGACGCTCGATTATAAACTGGAGAAGTTATGTTTTTCAACAGATTAGATTTGTGATTCCCTGACTTTTTATTTTAAAGCTTAACCACGTTTTCCACATTATTCTGTTGTTAAGTGGACCATTGTTTTCCGACAGGTTTTTTAATGAAAAGATATTTGAGGGTTGTTCGTGTATTGATATGCATGTATAGGCCAACCTTCCTCAAAGAAAGGCTGGCAGGATGTGAATGACAGAGTAGCATGAGACTGTTGATTTGCTGGTTTCCTTTTCTTTCTTTTTTTAAATACTCTCGACTTAAAGTAACTAGGATTTGACTAAGGTAGATAGAAGTCAAGGTGTCTTTAGACACACAACTAAGGGCTTTTTTTTTTTTTTTTTTTTTTAAATCATGGATTGTAACAAGTAGAGAAGAGATTATGTGTGCATGTGACAGTAGAGCTTATGAAGTGGATGTTCTAAGAGAGCCTCTCTATTCAGGCTCTTCCATTCCCCCTACTGTGCCCCACCCCCACCTCCCTTAACCATCAGGGCCCTCCACCCCCTTCCCAACTTCCCTGTACAGGGAACATGTCATAGCGACCCAAACAGGTCGTTTTCTCATCCAGTGGGAGATGTTTTAGATTGTATTTGAAGGCAGCACTATCATCACTTTTCATCAAAACATTCGAAAAATACATGTCACTGGTACATACAAATTTATTAACGAGTTGCAGGCACGGGCGGATAAGTTCTACATTGCCTTGACATCTCCTGCGGACTCCCGTTCCGAGTCCACTGTATCTGGCATAAGAAAAAACCAATCCAGCGAGCAACTGTAACCATGCCGTTTGTCCTAAACGCACACGTTTCAGGGGAATTAACTCTTGGCCGGACTCGACCTAGCTAAATACTTCTGAATGGGTGACTTGTGAAAGATCCTGCTGTAGTGGGCTAGGTTCTTGACTGATGTGGTGTATTTTTCTTTTTTTTTTTGTCCAGTTTCTTTGTGTGTACAAATTCTGCTAATGTTCTGAACATTTTTACCAGTTTTGGAGGGAATACTGAAAACCGACACAACGGAAAGCTTTTGCGAGGTATTTTGAAGTGTGAAGCGGGCGCGTCTCTGTGGCAAATGGTAAAAGTGTAGCGTCGAGCCACCTAGACACACAGGGACTACTCATGATTAAAAATTCACTACAGTGACCTGATCGATTGACTGGAGAAGAGAACCGCACGAAAACTGGCCTGACTTATTAGATAATTTGTGTGACCTGTGACTTCAAAATGACCAATACAATTGACCGCTTGATGACTGACCAGCGTATCAGATCGGAGGTCTACTACGTACGTGTAACTCCATGACGACATATCCCTTCTTTAACAAAGACTATCGACAGATTCAGAAAAGCAAACGGTTTCTCCAAGCCACAAATGTGTTCCTCCAAGGGACACATCCCCCCCCCCCCCCAATTTTCTAAGAAAAGTAGGTGTTCTAAGGCTGTAAACAAACCTAATACTCCACATGGTAGCTTCAGTGTTTTTTTTAAATACTGCTTGCCATAGATTTACCAGTCTTTGACAAGGGCCACCAACTCTGTTTCCTAATCAAATTGAGGTCAAAGATGACAAATTCTCCATGGTTTACAGTTAAATAGATCAGTTGCTGTTAGATCACCGAATTTTCGGATGTATTGATTCTATATCCCTGCTACTATAACAGGGTGAAACAACAGGCTATCGTCCTTACAATCAGTACGAATGAAATTCTGTACAATTGCTTTGATTTTAATTTATTCCTAGTTCAGAAAACAGGGATGTAGCTGATTGGAAGTGGTTTTATTGTCCTTTTTTCTTTTTTTTTTTTTTTTTTGTAAAAATTATAAACCCGTTTGTGAACCGATCGATTTTATGTGGAATGCTCCGGTCTGCACATCAGCGGACACGACATCCGACGACAGGCACGGTACCGAAATATTAGGAACATAGAGGTGCGGGAACCAGCGACTCCTTGAGTGTTTCCACAATGTAGTTGACTGAAGGCAGCAGCATCCACCAACCCGACTGCCCGTCGTCCCCCTCTCTCCCCCAAATCTATGTTTGATCTGTCTGTACAATGGCCAACCCGGTTTGCGTTTCCCTAGAATTCAAACAACGACAATTCAGTCTTGTTGATTCCCAACAGTGATTATTGTTTTTCAACAGGGCTATAACAGCAAAGAAAGGCACTGCTCCTAGGCCGTTCATTCCACACTAAAAAATGACATTTGGAGGAATTTCTCCCCACGGTTTTCTGGGTTATTTTAATAGTTTGTTGACGACAACAGACTACCTGCTTGTGGCTTGGATTCTAAAAAAACACAGGCCTTAGACTTTTTGGCAAAACGGTAATAACTTTTTATGGTTCTTTGAAGAATTTAATCAGTTAGGTGTCTTCTAGAGCTATAATTAGATGGATTATAATTTTACTGACCAATGCCAAGTGCTTGTGCATCAACGTCCATTTTTATGTCGAGGGAGTAAATACCTCTATGAGGTTCTTGCGACGAGAAATAATCCGATTGATCACCATCATGCTGACGTTGTAAACCCAAGGCACAAGCAGAGTGTGAGCTAGTCCAAAGCTGTGTGCGTGATAATTGTTTTTAAGAGTGGCGTTGAGAAACCACACCTCCACCCAGATCGTGACCTTGATAAGACCTTGAGACTGACAACACCGGCCAGCGGTCGTCTGGCTCTGTCCGACCAGGTCTTCTGACCAAACAGTGTGAGGGTTACGGCCCTTGGCGCTATATGTTGTCTGCCGGACTCCTTAAAAAAATTAAACCAACTGTGAGTACATCTGTCTTGCTTGCAATGACCTCTTATTTTCGCACATTTTTGTTGCTTTTATTCTAGTGTAAGTAGTGGTTATTTTGCTATGCTAAAAGACATCTGTTGTCTTCTTTTAAGGACTTGTAAATAAAACCCAATTAAGGCAATCGAGCCCTTAATTTTCATAGCAGAACATACTTGTCACTTGTTCTTCTGTTTTTGTAATTACCTTTAAAGGCTTAGAGATTCCACGAGGCACTGTTTATGCTACATATAAGTAATTGGCCAGACCGCTTTGGTGGGTCAAACCAAACACTTAAGCTGTTGCCTCGCTTGGCGTTCAGCACTGAGAGGTTAGAGCAAGGAACATGACTGGTAGGCCCGATGTCAGTATAATGTGACTGGGTAGGGTGTCCTAGGCATTCTACTTCAGTGGCGTCAGCACTATTGTGACGTAGGCTCCCCCTGCCGCAAGAAAACAATATATGGAGACAGACCTAATAACTGCTGGTCGTCACAAGTTGAGGACAACGTTAAACTCCAAGCATACATAAATACCTATAAGTTGTCCACTGCCTTACAGTGTATGTTGATTCTGGGTCGCTCGCTGGGGGAAGGGTCAAAACGAGTTGTCCAGGAAGCCAATTGTAGCACTTCAAGAACAATGTGGTGGAATATTCGAATGTTGTTGTAGCTGGTTGTAGCTTTATTTCGGGCGTGTTCAGAAATCTGGTGTTTAATGGTTCAAGTGCACGTAAACTTGACCTCCATCGCATGAGTAACATCCGTCGATTCCACAGTCCGACTGTAGTGTTAGTTAAGTCAATATTTAAAGCTTCAATATGCACGATACGAAAAAGTTCAAACTGTTATACATAATATTCGCGGAAATAGATACAACTGTAGCACAGATCACCTGGACGCTCTATGAATATATGCCACGTGAATGACACAAAAATGCATTTTTAGAGGCAAATAAATGGCACAAAATATTATTTTTGGTGCTGAAACTTGCAATCTTCCGGAAGAATGTCATGTCATGTTCCAAGCAAACCTCAAAACACCTTTCTAAAATTAATGGTACTCTCAAAATTAGGAAAAATGGGCAAGTTAGTCATTGGCGTAATTTATGGTCATTTAGGGCACTGACAGAGTGATGCCCTGACACACTAGTTTTTGAATCCATAACTTGTGGCATAGATCTGAAATCATCACTCTTAACACAGGAACACCAGAATCTGACGCACATGCGCAAAGGCAAACAGGCCAAAATACCAGACGATAGCTATGTCGTGTGAACTGTACACAGAAGAGGAAGCTTCTGCAGTAATCAGGATATTTCATTGGGCGTTCTTTCCAGCGGGATTTAATACATTACATTTGAAATTATATAGTATTTTCGGAACTCAAGTGTGAATCTGCATGATATGAGTTCTTCCATATTATCATTAAAGCTAGACAACCACTTCTCTTTCAAACTTTCTCAGTCAAATTTGTTAAGATGCCTGTGGGAATTGCAGTTGACGATTAATTGTGTCCGAAATGGACTCTTTTGATCATTTATTTCAACGCCATTTTTTCCGCTTTTACAGTTCCTAGGGTGCCCAAATTAGATGCAATAAGCGGGCAATGGTGTTTGTGTTTTCGTTGAAGATTGCTTGCCTTTCACCGATATGTTTTGCCTTTCTGTACGTGACGCGTGGTAAAGGTCGCCCGTAGCTTGCCAAATTGTTGTGGTTTATCCCGGTTTCTCCTTCCAGTAAAACTGTTGGCCATCCAATAAATAAAAGATTCTTGATTTTGGCGATGAAAAGAAATCAACTGATCGAATTTTTTCTCGACTGATGAGTGGTATAGTAATGCCCGATTTGTGGCTTGTATTAAATTACTTGTACATTGGACAGCTCACCCCAAAGTCCTGATTGCACGCCGCCATCTGCGGGCCTGTCTACGTCGTGAATACCTGCAGTCAGCCGAGATACATGGAGATTTGTCCATGGAATTAGGAGACACCTGAAAAGTATGGAGTTTTGTTTATCAGAACAATGGCAAATCAGCACACATCCTGTCTTCAAGTGGAACTTTTTTAATCCCCTTCACCGCGACTTTTCCGCTCATCGGCTTTCTGGCCGACTTTCGTACAAAGTAATTGAATTTGAGGAGTAGGATGGGGAGGCGCTTGTCGAGTGGACGTCATGATCCTGGAGTCTTCACGTGTCAACACTTACCGTTCGGTGGGACAGCACTCACGGCTGGGAAACAAATGCCGAGGGAAGAGTCAGGACTGATGGACGCAGCAGGGAGATACAGACTAGTTCGTGGAGTGTTGTCTCAGCAATGTGTACACAGTGTCCTGATGTCACGAATAGACAGATTAGAGACTGTTCGAGAAACCGCGCGCGAGCACAAAATTTCCAGCACAAAATAAGTCTCGGAGAAACTTGTGCGTGCAGGCCTACCGCATGCCTTCATTCCCCAAGCTCTCCAACCAACTCCATGCGCGTCGAAGTGCATGCACTATTAACGAATATGGAATGTCTGGACAGTTTTCTATTCAGAATGTTTTATTATCCGATCATTCGGATTCCTATCCGAATTATCGAAAAATATACATTTAGTTTACTGACTACTTATTAATGAGATATTTGTATAACTATATGTGGGAAGGCCCTCTTGCGGATGGTTGTGGGTTTCCCCCAGACTCCTCTTGACATAATGTTGGCTGCTGTCGTATAAGTTAAATATTTTTGAGTACGGCGTAAAACACCAATGAAATGAATAAATAAATAAACGAAAACTCACGATTCGGAGCTCATATATAGTATCTCCATTACGGAGATCGCACAATATTACTGAACCTGATAAATACCTTCATCCACCTGATATATCCTTCACACATAAGCATAGTTGATCACCGTTGCAATAATGAACCACTTTTGACAGCGGAGTTAAACTACAATGGAATAAAATAAATGAATTACTTTATCTTATTGCGAGTGAGTGAAGGCTGTAAGTCGTTCATTAGAGTGATCGCATCCATTATATTTATTTGATTTATTTGATTGGTGTTTTACGCCGTACTCAACAATATTTCACTTATACGACGGCGGCCAGCATTATGGTGGGAGGAAACCGGGCAGAGCACGCGGAAAACCCAGGATTATCCGGAGGTTGCTGGAAAACCTTCCCGCTTACGGCCGGAGAGGAAGACAGCATAAGCTGAACTCTCAGTGAACGCATTGGTGAGAGGCTCCCGGGTCATTACGCCAACTGAACCACGGGGGCCCCCGCATCCATTATAATGAGCCTGATTATGATAAAGAGGTGCATTACGAAAATCGAGTTCATTGCTGACCCTGATAGAGAAAAGGGCATTAATTACCGAAAACACCTGTTCAAGGTCAACACTGAATATTTTCCACCGAGGAGATCGCATTCGCTATTGAGGGGATCTACTCCATCAACAGAAAAAATGAGGCTCTATTTATGTAGTGATTGTGCGGGACCAGCAGCCAGTATCAAAGATATATGTTATGTTTAGCATTGGGATATCTTTCAGCTTTCCGCATTATCACGAGAACATTTAGCAACACGGAATATTTCCCGTTAATCCAACATATTCCATAATTGAAATCAAACGAGCAGCCATGTGATGGACATCTGTTAACTTCTTTATGCTTTTTCTATGTCCACTGCACTGAAGGTATCATAGAAGTGACTGAGTGTGCTGCAAACCGGTGGAAACTGGTGAGCAGGTGGCGATTGAAAAGGAAATCATGTAATTAAAGACGTACAGCATATAGGGAGTAAAACCAGACGAGAAAGGACAGTGTGATAGTTGGCAAATGTCCACGTGGTAAAGCATAGTAAAATTCAGGTTGTGTTCAGTATTAGCTAGTATTTGTATACCGTGTTGTGTCTTCCGGCCGCCCGATCTCAAGCAGACGCTTGTCGTCTTTCCTAATTCGGGAAGACTCGGAGAATTTCATCTTGTGGGTAGCCGGCAAAACCACCCAGCACGAGAGTCTGTGGTTTGTTTGGTTAAGGCGAGTTAAAAACAGAGGTAGTAGATGTTGGTGTCAGGGTTGACACCTGAACCAGAACGTGATTAGCAAGGACAGCAATACAAATAGAGCTAATTCCGTGTTAGGTATATGTGTTCTTGTTCCACACAACATCAACCACGCAAGTCCCACTAACGTAGAAGTAATTACGTATAGATGTAGCCCTACATGAGACCGGAGACTGATCTGTGTAGCGGAGAAAATACGGTTTTGCATGAGCTACCCAAGAGATTTCTATAGGCTCCCTTAGCCCCTAATTGTGACTTCCACTTACTTATCCCCAGCTGATATATGGGCAGAGGGGATCGCCCAGGAAATATCTTCGTCGAGGTAAGCATAAACAACCTCGCTTTCTTCTCGTATATAGCCAATGATTATTCCTTATTGTTGCTGGGTTTTCACGCAGGCTGAACTTGCGTTGAAGAATACATTAAACCGTTGGTTTTTACTTCTTAATATGCAGTTTCGGATGTGTTCTAACATATAACAGAACAAAAAGCTTCTCCT
This sequence comes from Liolophura sinensis, assembly GCF_032854445.1. Classification (NCBI taxonomy): domain Eukaryota; kingdom Metazoa; phylum Mollusca; class Polyplacophora; order Chitonida; family Chitonidae; genus Liolophura; species Liolophura sinensis. The sequence goes on from NC_088302.1 coordinate 21,574,240, forward strand.
CTTTCTTCTTGAGGCGTAAAATGGCTTTAAATTACAGATCACTGACTGAAAATATGCATAAAATAGAGGGGTTATTATAAATTTTATTATATAAGATGATGTCTGAAAATGATATTTAAAAAAAAAAAATTTTTTTTGCATAAATTTCGTAATTTGCCTTAAAACCATAAACTTCCGTTTAATAAGAGTTCCGTTTCATGTGGGCCTTTGATACAGTTTTATTACATTTTTATGAATGAATCCCGCAATTCATAAAAAGAATGTGCACGAAATTCACCCTCGTGCCTTTAATTATGTGTTATGTCTCGCGTTAAGGAACCTAATGATTACGTCTAGATGTCGTAGTTCCCACTGACATTTATTTCACCATATAACATTTAATGACTAGAGACTGACTCCCTGAATCATTCTCTGGTTGGTGATTTTTTGTGTGTGCAATTAATGGCGAGTTTATGCTTTAGTAGAAAAGCATGTACCTTATCAACACGATACAGCAAAAAGTTTATACCGGGTCGACTTAACTTGGTATTTTTTGTCCAAATCCCTGTAGTGATGTCTAAATCTGGCCGTCGTAAGAGACATTGGGATACCAATCGTCAACCCTATGGTGGACTTTTCAAGTCATTAATCGTAAGGCCAGTTTCCAAAACAACACAAATCACCAAAGATCTAAGAAGTTAGGACGGTGTGATGTGAAGAGAACCTGTTTTTCCCCGATGCCGCAAAGACGCAAGGATTGTTCTATACACGCCCAATTTTAATCTCCAAATCATGTAGCATGCTAATTTGTCGTTAATCAAAAACACACGTTCCATGCTGTTAAACTTTGATTAGAACTGTGGATATATTCAGCTTAGCGATTATGCCCAACGCATAATGCATATACAGCCCCTAGTCGAGGAAATGGAAGATGTAAAAAAAAAAAAAAAAAAAAAAAAAATTGACGTCTTTGGAAAGATTTCAGTAAATCTCCTTTTTTCCATTTCTTAATTGATTTATTAGAATAATAACTGTAATTTGTTGTCACAAAAAGTGCGCATTGATCGATAGAGTATACATGTATATGTAGTAATACTTACTTTGCAAATCTGGATTGATCGGTCTTGATCTTAGATCCAGATATGCCTAACTTTCATTCATATTGCAAACAATGTTTGAACTTTCAGGGTTTTGCAGCATTAATATTACACCACGGATTTTATAGAAACTATAGGATTCACGAAAACTACATACCATGTCAACGTTCATTATGTTATTGGCATTTCAACGCTGGCATTAATTAACAACTTTTTACATGGAATGACCAATCCATCTTGATTCATGGACATGTAATGTTTCACTATAAAATGATGACGATCAGTTCTATGGGTAAAAAAAATTTCCCACGTGTGACGTACAGATTTGCACACCGTATGTTTGGAAGACAAGTGGTCTTCAATGAAGTTAGACTAAACCAGCGGTCATAAGCATCCCCGAGGCCTGGTGCCCTTGCATTGTTTTAATGTTATTGTATATTAAATATGATCACTACACAGCATTTTGAGGAATTCTAGACCAGTGATTTCTAAGAAATTGCATTTATCATAACTGCATTGTTTTTATCTAATTCTGATCAAACCATGGTGCTATGGGGCGTGTAATTTACTGCTATTTATGCATGTACGTGAGCAGTTAGAATAAAACCCTCACTTAAGTAAATTGACAAGAAGCCGCATTTCACCGGCTACGTGTGACCGTAGTGATTTTTCAACTATCACACTGCCCTTGCTGCTCTGGATTTACTATCTGTGCTGTACGTCTTTTATAGCACACGAGTGTCGTCCACGCAGTTCTTACGTAATAACTGTACCCTGTATCAAGCTTTTGAGATTTCCATTGTAGAAGGGTATTTAACTTCCTTTGAAGGTGAGAATAGTTATGTACAGGTTGCACAGAGTCTAGGGCCTGTTGAAAATACGCAGTATTAGTAACAGAGTTCAGACAATGGAATTGGGCAGTGTTTGGGCGACTTGCATTCCGGAAGAACACAAACTCCCCAAAATCCCCTAAAAGCATTGTATCTTTGCAACTGTAGATTTCATCATCAGATGTTTACCGGTTGAATTAAGAAATGTCCACGTCACAATGCAGTGGTTTGTGGCCGTGAGCTTGTTTGCTGTCTCTCGTCGCCCGGCCTGACATTTGCACGACAGACGACCGAAGCACGCTGCCTTTTGAAGCATCTTTGAGCGCCCCGTGTCGGCTGCGTGCCTCCAATTCCGCGGCTGACAATGTCATGTGTGAGCGCGCCTTTGTCTGTGTGTTTTCATGTACTCCAAGAGGTTTCCTGATCAGTCCGTCTGGATACCATTATCAACGACACACTCGTCAACTAAACGGGACACAGCGTCAGGCGATCTGTGGTCGTAAAAGGATGAGCCATGTCCAAGAGTTTTTCTTGTTACTCTGTCTGGAAGCCATATGCTGACCAACAACACTGGTTATAACGTAAGCCGGCGATGTGACAGTAAGAAATTGATTATGACCCGTCTGTAAACTTTAGAGATGGTTTAAAGTCATGTCATTTAAAGTCACATTGCCAGTGTCTTATTTGATAGGCTGGCATCTTGAGTTGAATTTGTTCTGTTCGCAGAATACACCTTGGAGAACTCGGACGATCCAGCATGTTGTCTGATAACTTTTATATACCACTTATAGACTTGGATACAACCTGGGATCATATCTGATGAATACAAATTGTGCTGTGTAGTGACATATGGATCTTCTGAGCCAAGACATTTTGGATATATGTAATCACACAAGAATCATACAAACAGAACAGTTTATGGGCTCGGATGATATCTGAAGTGATTGTTCAGAAGTCTGTACAGCCTTGGACTATATTCTACAGAAGTTCAATTCAGTTCTGAGATTTGCGATCATCGTGCATGAAGGTCAGTATAAATATATTGGATGATTTGTTTACAATCAGTTACTTTATAAATTTACAAATCTTCTTGAAATTTTGGGATAGATATGGAAGCACGCTTTTTGTGGCATTAATTGAAACTGCTTTATGTCTTATCTTTAGCTGAATCGTAATGAAATATATAGGTGTATATATCATGTTTGGTGTCAGTGGCATATCGTTGCAGTGGGGCAGCACTGAGCATATTCCTGAATTGAACCGTTTTGCATATAACGGTTCAGATCAGGAATATGCTCATTGTTGAAGTTGAAAAGGTTACCCTTGTGAATGATTTTGGCATGATAATGTTTAAAGTGTGTTCAAATCTTAATCAAGCACACAGATGATCTTTATGTTTGCAAGGATATACGTTCTTTAGGTACATACATTTGTACGAACCATCGTGTAAGCCTACTTTTTCTTGGGAACCCAGAAACCTTGGTTAAATCTGCTCACGTATAACTAGACTGGCTGTTTTCAGATAATTGAACTGGATCATTAATTTTCCAGTTTAATGCCGTGTACGAAAATATATATGCCTTATGAAAAAAGATAAATTATTTTCCTTTGACGACCGAAATAACCTCAAGGAACCTACAGAACATAAAACTCAGATTTTACGATTTTGACTGTCTATGGAAATTCATCATTTGAAGTTTTCCTATTAAAAGAAGGTAAAAAAAGAGAGTAGAGCCAAGTATAGTTTTATGAAATGATTTCTCTGATAAGAATCTAGAAACCAGACATCTGACCAGTTGGTGAATAGCTTCGGATAACGTCGTATATAGTCGTAATAGTGGTGAATGAAGATTTATGGCAACTGTCGACAGAATCAGATGATTTCTTAACCTCTACTTGAAACCGCACTCCATCAAAGAACTTTTAAAATTTGCGTCATCATGGGTATATATCCTTCTGGCCAATGACTAAGTGTTTGTATGTGTGAGAGCCAGGATCATATAGGTGCTGTAAGCGTGTCACCATGCATGCCCTGAGACTGCCTGCACACACCCCTCCCACCTCCCCACCACCCCCTACCCCACCCAAGTCACCATCATCACCACGTACTCTCTCATGCGGAGTGATCTATGAATTTGGTGGTCGGGATCTCTTTCAGCACATAGCCGTGTGTGCCAGTTCTGCGTACCCCAAACTCCATCAAAGGAGCTTGCATTACATAAGTTTATCACTCGAGCGTTTTAACCGTTTAACCGTCCGACCACCAGGTTTTGCAGCATGACCGTTAGACTAACGGCGCATCTATCAATCAGGGACTTATACCACCCACGGGGAGCGACTTCTGTTCTCCGTCAGAGTGTACACTGACTGTGACAGCGGGTCTGTCGCGGGTGGTATGGAACGACAAGGTGACTGGAACTTACAGTGAGCAATGACAGGTCTAGCGTCGAGAAACGTGTTCGTTAAGACTATTCCACTCCACAAGTAAAAACATTTCAAAGTTTATTTTTCACCCCAGGCGTTAAGAATGCGGGTTCTTTGCAAGACAAAAAAAAAAAAAAAAAAAGCAGGACAGGAACTTGCTAAAAAATGTTGACGCCCATGGTAGAGGTCGGTTTTCACGCTAACTGGTTGGATGATACTCTTCGATGCAACAAATAAAGTTTGTCAGCTGAAAACTTAAACTGTTTGGATGTGGCAATATCGATTATTCTGTTAGGACATTACAAATGTGTGAAGTAGAAAGCTGAATAGCTAGTACCAGTTAAAAGAAAATAAATCATCTCGTATACCCTTAATTTCATAGTTGTGAAACGCGCTGGCGTCTGTTTTAACGAGGATCTATGTATTTGCCAGACGATTTGCCATATAGGTTAATGGCATCTGCTTATATGCTTATCGTAAATGTAGCCTAGGTGCTAAATTAAAGCATGGAAATGTTACATATGGGGAAGCTATTATTTATTTTTCTATTTATTTTGTGGTATATAATTATGAATTTGATGAACATGCCAGTGAAGTTTGAAGTAGGCCGCTTAGTTTTGATGAGAATTGAGCGTATATATAAATGAAACTGGCGGGTCATCTGATAGGCATGCCGACGCCATTTGACGTTAGGGCTTTGTAACGTAACGGATTACACAATTCGTCGTGAGTGGGGCAACCATGTAGTTGCGTGGGGGTGGGGAATACTACTGCACTGAATCCTGCCAGATTACATACATGGTGAAGTATACGCCACGCAGAACTACCGTGCACCTTTCAAGTGTAAGTTTTTCTAGCCATGTGATTAGAAAGAGTAAGGGAAGTGCCAAAAAACAGAGGAATATAGAGGTCTTAAATTAATTATACAGTTTAAAAATAATTCAGCTAAAAGCTACTATAAATCAGGGTGCGTCCTTGTAATCACGTCTGGGTTACGAGGCGGTTACGGCTCACGTCCCGTCCCCCAGGCCTGTGGGAAGGGTTATGTGGACGACTGTGTAATCGAACAAACCGACTTCTCACACCATAACCATCAAATGTGACCCCGCACAGCCAAATGACGGGCTATTTTCGTCACCATTGTGTCATACATCATGTTCAGGGTATCTCACGCCTGCTTGTCTGGGGGAATATTTCGCGGTCGTTATGTCCCGTAGACAGCCATATAACTGTATATATAACCATTTACTATGCGCACAAAGAATATACATGTACCATACCGACAGGCAAGCAGACAAACACATGTTCCCACGGATACATACATGTTCTGCACTATGTCAAATAGGCTCTGCACTGAGCCGTTGGTTTTATTTATTTATTTATCTGAATGGTGTTTTACGCTCAAAAACATTTCACTTATATCATGGCGGACAGCTTTATGGTGGGGTGAAACCGGGGAGACACCGAGGGAAACCCACGACCATCCACACGCTGCAAACTGATCTTCTTGCACGGTCGGAGAGGAAACCAGCATGAGATGGACTTGAACTCCCAGTCACGGCATTGGTGAGAGGCCCCATGGTCCAGTAGTTGTTGATACATATTTGAATATACATTACATGGGTAACGGGAAATAAGTAGATGAATTATGCGGATAATACAAATAGTCTATAGCCAAAAGAAAAAATGATCACAGTATTAAAATGTGTGATAACAGGGACAAAAATGTGTTTACTTTTATAATATGTTCCTGATCTATTTCAAAATAAAATATTGATCTATTAAAATAAATATTAGGAAAAACCTTTTAAAAGCACGCTCGGCGTTGTTTCAGCTGGTGTTTTTGTTTTTTTACACTTTTATTCTCTTGCTCTTAGGGTTTGAGATGAAGGCTAGTGTATTATAATGAAGGTGGTACTAAGGACACTGACCGCTCTATTGTCCAGTCCGGACAGCGTATCAGGTGACCATCGGTCAGTCCGGCGTGTGGACACCGCGCACCTGCTATTTAAGCTTCGTGCTCAGCAACAAAGCAAAAACATACAGGTCTTAATAGCGTGAATTAAGAATAACACAGGATTCAAGGGAGCAAATTAATTTTCTTTGTTGAGCTGTGGATCAAAAATTGTTGCAAAGATACCTTGAACATCTGCTGTACGTGTCGATTTCCACAAAGACAACGCCTTTGAAACCATCACCAACCCGGGGCTAGGGGCTGTATATTCATCGTGTTGAATTAGATCGCCACGTTGGATATATGAATAGTTGCAATCAAAGCGATTCTGAGATACATCTTTTATTACCAACAACTGATATTCAAGCATGGCACACGGTTTGAATACTGATTTCACTCATTCTCCTAGAATATGCCTTGCGTCTTTCCAACATCATTGAAAACCGTTGACTGCTTCTCTTTGCATTACTCCGTATTAAATTCGTACTCCATATACTTTCTTAGTTCTTTGGTAGTTTGTGTTGAACGTCGCTTGTGTTGGGAACTGGCCTTGTGACTATTTACCTGGAGCGCCCATCTTGGTTGACGACTAGTATACGAATATCTGTTTCGACCCATAGATCCATCTATTTATCAAGCAAACATTCCATCCATCCATTCATCTATCAATCTGTCAATCATGGAAACATTCCACTCGTTCATTCATCTATCAAAACGACAATCCATCCATCCATTTCATCCCGGACATTCCATCGGCCCATCCATCCATCCATCCACACACATTCCATGCATCCACACAGCCATCCATCAAACATTTCATCCATCCATCAAGCAGACATTTTATCCAAATACCCACAACGGTGATATTCCATACATCCAAACTATATATACAGACGAACCATCAATGTGGCATTACATCAATTCTGCAAGCAGACATTATACCCACACATCAATTCATCCATCTCTCCATCCGAAGCAAACATTCCATCCTTCCACCATTCATCATTCATCCGTCCCATCTGTCCATAAAGCATACAGTCGACAGATTCATCTATAAATCCGGATGGTCCAACAGACGTTGAATCCATCAATCAAGGCGTCAAGCTATCAATCCACCAGGCTTTTCATCTATTAAACAGACATCCATCAATCCATCAAAGGGACATTTCATCCATTATAAACAGACATTCCATCCATAAATCCATCCACCCATCCCATCTATCCATCTATTCATCCATCGATCACAGTCCAGCCATCCCTCATCCATCCATCCCTCATCCATCGATAAGACAATCCATCTGGCGATTAGATATTCCATCCACCTATCCATCGATAAGACAATCCATCCATCCATCCGTCCCTCATCCATCGATAAGAAAATCCATCTATCATCTATCGATCCGATATTCCATCAACCATCCACCATTCCATATATCAACTCATCATCCATCTATTAGGCATTCCATCCATCTATCTCTCAATCCATCGGTTAGACAATTCACCCATCCATCCATCCATCCATCCACCCATCCATCCATCCATCCATCCATCCATCCATAAATCCATCCATCCATCCATCCATCGATCAGACAATCCATCCACCCATCTATAAAGCAGCCATTCCATCCATCAATCTGTCCATCCTTCGATGAGACAATCCATCCATTCATCCATCCACCCATCAAGCATCAGTCTATCTATTCATCTATCAAGCAGACTGTCCATCCATACATCGATCAGATATTCCATCCATGCATTACGCAGATATTCCATACATCTATCCACCAACCATGAAGCAAACATTTCATCTGTCCATCAATCCATCCATCAAGCACATCCCAATCTTACATTGTTTGATTATATTGCACGTCAGCTGATGGTGAATCCATCAACCAAACCATCAGGCCATCAATCCACCAGGCATTTTATCCATCCGTTCATCCATCCATCCATTTATCAGTCGAATCATCCATCCATCTATCCATCAATCGGACAATCCATCCATCTATGAATCAGACATTCCATCCGCTCATTTATCCGTCTATCCATCGATCGATGAGACAATCCATCAATCCATCCATCCATCCATCCCCATTCATCCACTGACAAGATCACTGACTGATCAGACAAGCTATCCATTCCTCCATCCATCCCTTCATCCATCGATAAAACAATCCGTCCATCGATAAAACAATCCGTCCATCGATGAGACAATCCATCCATCGATGAAACAATCCATCCATCCATCTATTCATCCCTCTAGTTGTCATTCCATCCATCCATCCATCTATCCATCGATCGATCACACAATCCATCCATCCATCTATCCATCGATCGATCACACCAATCCATCCGTCCATCTATCCATCCCTCAAGCAGTCATTCCATCCATCCATCCATCCATCGATCAGACAATCCATGCATCCATTTATCAGTCAATGCACTATACAGATATTCCAAATAATCTATCCACCAATCCATGAAGCAAACATTTCATTCATCCATCAATCCATCCCATTAAGCACATCCAAACCTTATATTAATTTTTGTTTGCCTTTGTCTGATGAATGTAGCTTTCATGGTCTGATTTTTGTTTGCATTTGTCTGATGAACGGCATATATTGTTTGAGTTATGATGAATAGCTTATATTGCTTAATTATATTGTTTGATTAGTGTTTGTGTTTGCCCGATGAATAGTTTATATTGTTTGATTATATTGATTTATTAGTGTTTGAGTTTGCCTGATGAATAGTTTATATTGTTTAATTGGTAGAAGGGTAGCTTCTGGATATTAAACTCCTATTGTTTGACAAGTAGATGGACGCTTCGCATTACTAGTGCTACAGTATATAAAGCCTTCAATGTAAACAATAGTTGACTCACGCAAATGGTGTGTATGCATTTCTTGAGATAAAAAAAGAAACATTAAAAAGCAGTCCACTCCCACTATTTCCACCACACAGTCGTTGTCTACCATATCTTGTAGCTCTACACGGTCATTACAGCTTACATATGTTAGGAGTTTCATTGTATCAACAAGAGATTACACTGTTGCTGGTAAGACATAGTTTTTACTTTTATGGGGATTGACTGAGTTACCACATAACCTCTTATACTGCCCCATTCGGATAAAAAAAACCTTGTAATGTCTAATTGAATTAGTATAACGGTAAAAACACATCCCCAAACGCTTTTAAGAACAAGACCAACTGCTGGAACAATAAAAATCCTTGCCCCTCAAAATATCATAAATATGTCACTTTGAAGTGAAATGGCAATAAAGGACTGTTTGTATTCTTTTATAAACTGGCATGGCGGTTCTTTTTAAAAAATATCTTTTAATTTTTTTAACTGTGCATTTTACACCATGCGCAGTGTGTTGTGTTGGAGTTAGCTGGTACATTGTGCTGGTTCTAGCGCAGCATAACGTGTTTATATGGCTTACTGTTTTACTCGCTTCCCGCCTGCGAACTTATCCGAGATAAACTTAGGCCAGTTGTGTTTCTAAAGAGTTTCCTCAGCGAGCGGATATTGGCATTATGATAAGATTATAATTCTTTACCGATGGAAATTGCTAATGTAAATATTTACACAAAGTCTGTGCTTTATGATAGCCCCGACGCAGCCTTGTCTTCTGTCCAGTACACTCATATCCATCCTATACTCAGCCGCAGCGCGAACAACTCGTGCTGGTAACCAACCGCTGTATAGGACTCGATCTGACGTCAGCTGGCCGCCGCTTGCCGACGGGTTTCCCCACTATGCAGATGTCTCACAGATACCACAGCGCCAATGTCCATCCATGTGTGTCTCGCTAAACGTTCATCTTGGGAAGGAAACAGTTGTTTAAATGACTGCCTTTATTTCCTTTTAATTTTACAGATGCGGACGTTTACCCCAGCGCTGTTGGCTGCCTTCATGCTGCTAACTATGGTAAGTAACATGTTGCTGCTAAACGGCTTATCATCGAATAGATTTCATTTCGGAAATTCCACTGGAACAAATGTAAGTCACATCGGCTGTTACATGTTAGAACCATTAGGCGTTTTTATGCCGAGTTTTCATTTCTCTGAGAATTTGTCGTAACCGGGTTAATTTGATACAGAATACCACATTTATGATACGTCTGATTTGATTAATGGTACGTTTGCTGAGCTCCGCACTGATAAATCTCGAGTTTCAAGGCGTAAAAACGAACTCAAATTTCTCAATTGTAGAGAGACACTTATGTTATGTACTCCAAATGCATGCACCTGTATGCTGTTTCTTCCCCTTCTTCTTCTTTTCTTCTTCTTATTATTATTATTATATTCTTCTTCTTATTATTATTATTATTACTAGGATAAATATCAGATGTCGTAGCAGATTCCTTATCATTATATATAGACGACATACAAACCGCTAATGCATCATTCAGTGAACTACACAATTCATATTTATGCCAGCTACATGTATACTTTAAATTCTAATCTTTTCCGGAGACCATTTGTCTTTCTCAACTGTACTGTGAAAAGTCCAGTCGTATGGCGTTAAACAACAATCAAATAAATACACATGGATATTATGTCCCCTTCTAACAGGTCAGTCCTATATTAATTTACTTTTACGTACATTTAAAGCTTACGATGTGCTGTCATACCATATGCTAAATACATTCTTATGCGATACACCTAAATAACGAACCTTTTATGTTTTTCTTAGATGGACTAAAACCGATGTGTTCGTTGGCTTACTCTGTAACACGTAATATGCTATTGAACTTGAAAATAATGCAATATAGACTGTAATGCAATGGCCACAATTACATTGCGAGCAGTTATCACTGGCATGTTCAGTTACTGAACACCGAAATATAAACATGCGATGCAGACACGTCTTCGAAGCCTGCTCTTACTATAGCTAGAAATCACAAAATAATGATTTTCTGAGCATTCTAGAAGTAAAAAAAAATTCTTGAATCGTCTCAACGATTTGTACTTTACTTTCTCCAATCTGTGTGATCATACTATCTTGTTGTAATCATTAAATAGAGATGCCGAAAGCAGAAATTGTTCATGTACTTCATCGCTGTAGGTAGGGAAAAAGCAGGAGAATATCTTCAGGCCGTTCAGCTGTAATGGGGCAGATTAACAACCACCTGTTGGAGTGTGTTAATGACGGTAATAAAGTAAAACGGTCATAAAATAACGGTTTCGTAGATAGAGCAGAGCGGGCTTAACGTGCCCTATATGTACACAATTCAGTCAGACCAAACCTAAATCCCAGATAACACGTCTTCGACCTTTTCGTAGATGTTATCCCCCGTCAGTTCCTCCGAGCGACTCCTTGGGGTTGGGGGGTCTGATGAATCACTACAGCAGCGTCATTGTGCCCCCTCCCCACATCATTAACGCTATCCCCTCCCTGTCTCGCCAATACCATTAGACACGTGCTGTAATAGTATATTACGGAACCCGTGAATCTCATATACCCGATATAAATAGTCCCAGAGAAGACATTTTTGAATGCTGATAGGGTTTCGTGTTTTTTTTATCGGTGACTAATTATAGAGATCTTGGTTGACCTCTTTTTACTCGTTTAGCGGAGTCAGTGATCAGAGACACTGGTCTTACACAAGCTTGTCAAGCCCTCAACACACACGCTAGATCGACAGTGAAAGGCGGATTTGTTTTACATGTAAATGAAACTTTAACACATCCGGCCTTATCAGAAATTCTTGAGCTGGAGTTATATGGTTATCAGAGCTAAGTTTCAAGGGAAGAGATTTTTACATCGTTTATTAGCCTCTTGTTGGACGTACCCCTTGGTCGAGTAGTAGTTAGTGTTGTTGACAGCTTACTTCATTTTACAATTGGGTCTTTCACGCTACCATTATAGGATGGTTGCTGATTGGAATCTTTAGTAAGTTTCCGTGGCGCTGACGTGAATCGTGTCTTATAACACGTCGCACGACTCCAGACCTGTCAAAACTGAAACTGATCTGGCGTATAAAGCATGATGCTGTTCGCATTAAGGTTGCTAACAACCCTGTAGCGTAAATGAGCTCGTCGTAGGTCCTCCAAGGGCATGTTTGGTCGAATAAAAAACATGCGAAAAAGAAAACCTTGACAAAAATAAGCTTTGGAATGAATGACCATGGCTACACGCCATCGTGTTATTGAAGTTTCAATGTCGCGGGCTTTGCGAGAGAATTAATACGATTTTCAGATATATGTATACCTGGATATGGCAGTGGTTACTTTCGCACAGTGTGCAATTCTCTCAACCGAAAGAAACCTTTATTACCATGATATTTATTAAAATACTTTAGGGTAAGCAGTGCATATTAATTTTTCTGGAAAAGACTCAATAAAATAACACTTCATTATTAAAGCTTTTATCGTGGTCAGTGGTCCAGTGGCAACAGGATTCAATGAAGAACGAAAACATAGAAACAGCAGTAAAATGTATTTTTATGTGCCTATAAGCATACATTTTTGTTTCAGTTTCTTTGAAATTTAAGATACGATATCCAATAACCGCTATCAGCTCTTCAAAAGAAAAAGAAACGTCAAGAAGCGATGATCACACGCCCCATTTCCGACACAACGACTATAGACGACCACCATACATGCTTTTTAAAAAATGCTGGTTGGATGTAAAGAAAGAGCAGTCACGAATTTTCACAGATGTTAGAAGCTACTTGTCGTCACTCCACATACAAAATCTAGCCCGATTACAAACTTGAAGTCATAAACGCCAACCTAGGTTTAAAACAAATAAACTGATCTCGGTTGAGTTTTAATTGCAATTGGGTTTATGTAAACACCACGCCGGAATAAAAGGATTTATACCTATACAACCATGCAGACCAGGGATAAGCAGAATTTATACAGATGTATAGGGAAATACGCCATGCAGAGATCTTCCCTGGATGGAGATGCCGTTATCGGAGACTCCATCAAACGCCTTTAAACAAAACTCTGATGTTAAGTGTACTGAAGGAACAGTCGTTTGCCTGAAAATTTATCCATTTACACACTCAGTTGCCGAGTGTATGCACAATATTCTTGAGATAGGCAGAATATGTCCGTCAGAGAGCTTTAAATCCATGTTTTTAAGTCAGAGTTAATTTTGGATTTCGCTTGAAATGAACATTTTTGTATTGGGCGTAAACAGCTTTCGTTTCCACAAATGCACGTATGTTATGTTTGCTCATATCCTTGGAATCTGATTTTTAAGGTTGTTTTAAGGTTGATAGTAGTTTTGCAATAAACTAAATTGTGGAAGGTTCTTTATTTGTTGTCCAGGGACAAGTGCGAATTATATGTCAAAACAAATTTGTCTTGAACTCTCGATGTTCTTTTAAACGTTTGGTGTTGCACTGAAGTCCAACATGTATCTCGCGAAACCATTAGAGTTTTCAAGCGATGTAATCGCTTGGTTAATGGTAGAATTTTCTAGATCTTGCATCTGTTTTCTGCCAGTGGCGTGGTCGATTTGCTATAATATATCTATTGTCACTTTACGTGGGCCATATCCGTGGGCGAGATGCCCACACTTATTGTTCCTGACCATCCCCCAAGTCTCTAACGCCTATCTATAGAGGCAAGGGTCAGGGATATTAAGATTCGAGTCAGCGTCCGCTGCCGCACATGGCGGCTGGATACATAGAACTCTGACTGTGGCTGAATCAGTGTTTATCTGACCGACTTGTAGCGCCGTTTAGGTTGTAATGACTTCCTTTGAAATAAGTTTACTTTAAGAAGAGATCAGTTGGTGTGTGTGTGTTAGAAGGGGAGATAGGCAGGCAGAGGATGTCTGTAGTACAAGGACGCGAGTGTGTGGAGTGTTGAACTGATGCTGTGAACTGAAAGGGTCGGTCCCGTAGCACATCTTCGTCTGGGAACATGATAAAACTGATACCCGGACTGTCCTCAGAAGACACCCAACACATGAAAAGAAAAACAGAACAATAACGACTGTACACTGTAATGTGATGAGATTGCCCCGTAAATGTTTGCTATGCGCGGGTGCAACACGACAACAACCATAATTCCAATCAGTGCAGCGTAATGGACATTCGCATATTAGTCATAATTGAACGTTTTTTTTTCATAAAAGACTACAGCATTGGAGAACAAAACCAGAGCAGCAACAACGGTGAAAGAATTGGCAAATGATCAGGCGTAGCCGGTGAAATCCAGCCTCTAAGTCCAACTAAAACCTCCTTGAGACTGGATTCCGACTACTCTGCAAGTGCTTCCCATATGTTAGCAATCATTATATGATACATCTCAGTCGTGATGTAATAAGAAAGTCAACCCTCCGATCCCAAAGCAATATGTTGTTCTCTGGTGCAATCAATGATGCATTTACAAGTCTCAAAGCACATTTTTAATGCCGTGGATAGATTTCCCCGTCGAAACTGCTACCTTGATAACCACTTAATTAACAGTGACGGCTTACACAAGACTTTAAACTAAACTGATACCCCCAAAATGTATAAACATGGAGTCAGTTTCATCATGAGCGCCATTAAATATTACTTATCATTATTGTGTTTAGAAATACTGCAATCCTATCCAGGTGCCATTTTGGTTTATGTACATTTACATGTTTTATTATTTTCAAGGTGAAAAGCTCTGGTGTGTTTGAAGTTCGACTGACGTCATTATCCAACGACAAAGGCATGACGTCACAGGGAGAGTGCTGCCAATCAGACGGCGAGGGGCGGCGCTCGTGCCGGGAACAGTGTCGGACATTTGTCACCATCTGCTTGATGCACTACCAGAACAAAATTGTCCGGTCATACCCGTCTTGTACGTTCGGTCAGTTTGCCACCCCACTCTTAGGGGGCAACAATATTGACCTGAGGGAGGAAACCGGTGACGGGCCGTACAGCGTTAAGTTACCATTCACATTCTCCTGGCCGGTGAGTAATTTTAAACCAAAACCATCTTGGGGTTTAGAAGTACTTAACTAGTAAGCAGAGAATGATTGGTAAATGTGGAACTTTGCTAGACGCTCATTATAAAGGGAAAAGTCAAGCAGTGGTCTCTCCTGTGTCAGTCTATCGTAATTGGCTGTGGTGTCATGTCTGGGGGCCATATCTTCATCAAGGCTTTCTAGTGAGGCAGCACTGTAAAAATGACTTCACTAACACAGTCTTCCTACAACGATGCGTAGTCGGAATAACGTTTACACCTACGTTTAATTCCAAGCAAACCTACCAACCAGCCAGAATAAATGTATTCCATGTATGGAGTGACAAGTTTAAGCAAACATACATCATTTGTAGCAAAACTTGCATGCGGGGAAGGGAATTTGTGTCAGCGGTTACGTATGCCCAAAGTAACCTTAGCCGATCGTTTAATGCTAGTTAAATAATGCATTAACTAACTAATCGGTCTTATCTGCCTGGGTATACACACTTCTCACGTGCCGGTTCACACGTCTGTTGGTTGTTTTTCTATATACTCTATAGTGAAGTTACATGCAGTTATATTGTCCGCTGGGCGCATGCGTGTTTTCGTTGCCCTGAGCTGTTTCTCCACCTGAGATGATGACTTCTCTGCAATACATAACCTTATCGTGAGGTCTGTGCATGACCTGAAATAAAATGATCAACGTGCCTCTGAGCAGGCGCAAAGGTGGCATACAGCGGGTTTTTGGGAAGAAACAAGTCGAGCAATATGCCCTGGAAACCTATATATATCGATCAAAACACAGAGGCAACAAAGCATTGGCGGCTGAGTGATTAGAATGTATTTCCCTTAGCTGCACGCTTTCTAGTTACATCTCAAACTGGGTTTGTCAAATTTGGTAATTCCTCATTTTGTGGTAAGCTTAAAGGATCAGTCCGCTGACAATATATTGTCACTGGGTAAAGCCTAATGCCTGCATCGGGTCATCAGAATGGCTTTCCAAGTGTACCAGCAGGGTTGGTATTGAGAGCTGACTGCGACAAAGAGGCATCGTTTGATTACTAAAGATTATTTGAGTTAAACTGACACGAAGATGTCAACTGATAATATGTATAAGCTATAGCACGTACCTCACCAATTGTTTTGTGAAACACTCGTTTCAGCCCACCTGTCTCTCTGTTAGCACAAAAATAGAGTGATCAGTAAGGCACTGTATCATACAAGCATACTGTTGTTTCAATCTGTCATCATCAAGGTTGTGGATTTGAGTCCAGATCCTCATGTACAGTTTTAGACTGTCCAAAAGTTTGTTAGGTTTATGCATTGTTTTAATGTGTTTGTATATTAAATGTGATGACAATACAGCATATTGAGTGATTCTAGATCAGTGACGTCTAATATATTGCCGTTAACATCACTGCATATTTTTCACTACCTAATTCTAATTAAGGGATGGTGCTATAGGGCGCATGTAATTTGCTACTATTAAAACATTTACATGAACAATTTGAATGACCCCTAAGAGTGAGGTAAATTGACAAAAGAGGCCGTATTTCATCGGTCACTTGTGACCATTTGCCAACTGTCAGTCTCTCGTCGTTGCTGTCGTTTTACTCTTTATGCTGTATTTCTTTTTATATAGGTGTCTGTGTTAGATGTATACTTATATGTATGTTTTGTCTTGGTTTCACCTTTACGTATGAAAACCTGAATACCGTCGTATTTAATGAAATATTCTATAAGACTATTATAAACAATCCTTTTATGTTTGTTTGATATTGTGTAAATAATATCCATTATTTTTCCTGTTCAGAAATCCTTCACACTTATCATAGAGGTGTGGCACGACGAATATGGGAACCAGTCAATAGCAGGTACTTAAACAGCTATCTTCAATCTCAGTCAGTCTGCATGAACTGATTTCTGCAAAGTACCCTTGTTTTAGTCTTATCATTGTAGTAAATTTAGTACCTAATATATGGAAACCTATAGAGGGCTTCGCTACTTCGCTTTCTCGGTATCTCGACATTTCTATTACAGCGAGGTAGCCAAGTGTGTGATCTCGCTACTTCGCTTCCTTGTCCTTTATTGCAAAGGTCGAGGAAGAAGGAAAAGGCCCTCTATCGGCTTCCATACTAATGGGATCTCACCTCCCTAGTCACAGCAACTTCAGTGATAATGACCAGATTTCGGACATATAAAACACTTGTTGAGATCAACAGCACTAATGGATACTAATGGGATCTCACCTCCCTAGTTACAGCAACTTCAGTGATAAGGACCAGATTTCTGACATATAAAACACTTCTTGAGATCAACAGCGAGCTGCGCATCAGATAAAACAGAAGTAGGAGAAAGCTTCTTCCAACATAAAGGAACCTGTAGTTAATATTATCTACATATATTCAAGTAGTATCTTCGTGGTAAATTTCGTGCAGCCAAATATTTATGGTTATCCATCCGTACTGATATGTAGAAGAGAAGCGTATCTTGGAGGTGACCAAGACGGGATCTGCTGGGCCATCCAAAGCGTGGAAGATCGGACAACAGGGGAACTATCATGCCGAGTTAACATTCGCCTACCGTGTGGTTTGTGATCAAAATTACTACGGGGACGGTTGTGATCGCCTGTGCAAGGCAAGAGATGACCGCTTTGGTCATTACGTGTGTAGCCATAATGGCACCAAGCTCTGCCTAAAAGGATGGACCGGAATGTTCTGTGAACAAGGTACGTGTTGTGTTGTTTTGGTGGCCAATATTTTCCTCGAACAGAAATGGTGGCGAATATTCTCCATGTGAAGAAAAAATGGCCAATATTTTCCATGTGAAGAAATAGCGGCTAATGTTTTCCCTGTGAAGAAATAGTGGCCAATGTTTTCACGTGCATTAATGGTGGTCAGTATTTTCCATGTAAAGAAATAGTGGCCAATATTTTCCATGTGAAGAAATTGTGGCCAATATTTTCCTTGTGAAGAAATAGTAGCCAATTTTTTCATTGTAAAGAAATAGTGGCCAATGTTTTCCATGTGCAAGAATGGTGGTCAATATTTTCCATGTGAAGAAATAGTGGCCAATATTTTCCATGTGAAGAAATTGTGGCCAATATTTTTCTTGTGAAGAATTAGTGGCCAATGTTTTCCATGTGCAAGAATGGTGGTCAATATTTTCCATGTGAAGAAATAGTGGTCAATGTTTTCCATGTGAAGAAAGAGTGGACAGTATCTTCCAGGTGAAGAAATAGTGGCCAGTGTTCTCCTTGTGAAGAAATAGTGGCCAGTGTTTTCCATGTGCAGAAATGAGACTTTGATAAAATGAAGTGTGCCTGTATTCTTCCATTTATTCTCTTTAAGTTTGAATTCACAAAATAAACTTTTCACCCTAAAATGGCCGTTTTTACGAAGGTTAGACCATTAAGCACGGGTATATTTAATTTGACAGCAAGGAAACGGTTCAGATTTCACAGAGTGTAATTTGTTTTGCTGACCTGTAGAATTCAGCAAAAGTGAAATGTGTCGGAACTGTTGGCCGATTGCTGTCGGGAAATTAAAAATCGAATGAAATAGAGCTTGTTCTACTCTCATTCAACTGTTTGCATTCAACAAATCGATAAAACTTAAATTAAATTTAATACTTTGCTTAACCGATTCAAATTGACTGAAACACATCATGTTTATTTACAGCCGTGTGTCACGAGCGCTGTAACTTGTCTCACAGTTTCTGTGACAGTCCCGCCTTGTGCAGGTGAGTTAAGGGATGAAACAGTCGGACTAAGTTCACTCACTTGTCGCGGCTGTTAGATGAATTAGGGGAAAAACCGGGGCAGAGCCAGGTAGGAACAACAACAGTTCAATAGGCTGCTGAAACAAATCACGTTTTACATTTCAGAATCGGAAGAACCTTTATTTATTTAATTGGAGCTTTAAGGCGTACTCAGGAGTATTTTATTTAGCCTATACGACGACGATGAGTATAAGGTGTGGGAGGGGGGGGGGGGGGGGAAGGAAACCGACGAAAGCCAGAGGGAAACTTTTCATGCCATATGGTTCAATGTACTTGTGGATTGTCGTCATAGCCAATGTACATGATTCGTCAGTTCAAAATATCCTTCTTAGCAAAAGCACCCACACGCACCGCAACATACGTTGCTTGTATGTGAGACGAATGGGCTTCCACACACTGGTAAAATCCAAGTCTGTATACACACAGTTCTCTGTTCTCTGAGGCCATATGTCGTTCTCCACGGTGCGGTAATCAGCCCCGACACGAGTCGGCTCACCGGGCCGCGTATGTCAAAGCCCGGGGCGGGGAACCTTAAGGTAGTGTCACCGATAATGTTAATTAGCCTCGTGAAGCTTTAGCGCGGGGGACGACATTCCTGGAATACTGTGCAGAGCTCTTAGCCAATTACTTATCACAACCCGCCCAGAGAGACAAGTTTCAGTTTGCTTCTCCGATATGCATATACAGCTTATGTTACAAAATAAGAAATATTCATGGCCCTCTTAATTTCTCAGACCAAAAAAAATATTTTCGAAATTTTCTGAATGTGAGCACACGGAAGTTATATTAAAAAAAGCAAAAAGTACTTCCGTTTCAGAGTGACACATTTTTGAGGCGAACAGCATGAGGTTTGCAGCATCGTTTTGTGAAAAAGTTCTGTGAAAAAGTTTGTTATCCATTACTTGGGAATGCGTTATGTGTTTAATCCAACTCCTGATAAAAATGTAACACAGTTTATTTTTTAAGACCAGTCCTATTGAATCATATTGGAATCCAGACCTGGTACGCTAGTACACTCGTATACGAAATGGATTGAATCTATGCGTCGAAATATACATTCGTACATCGGCGGTCAACCAATAAAGACGTTCCAGGTCAATAATCGCAAGGCCAATTACCACAAACGACGTATGACACAAATCACCAGAGAACTAAGAAAGTATATAAAGTACGATAATTGGACGGAATCATGCAAAGGGAAGCAGTCAACAATTTTTAGTGATGTTGGGAAAACGCAAGGTATGTTCTAGGCAACTGAGTGAAATCAGCATTTGCATCGTGTACCTTGCTAGAATACCAGTTGTCGATAATATGTATCTCATTTGCGCTTTGATTACAACTTCACAAGTCTTATGTTTAGTAATGTACCGCCCCTAGCCCCCAGGTTAAGTGGAATTAGTCACACTCATAAAACAGACCGCACCGGTAACAGTGGTCGGAAATGTGCAAGTATACCAAATGAAATAACGCCACTGCAACATTTCAGGTAAACAGTTGAGATATCGCTACACACCGCGATTTTAAGAAGGAGTCAAGGACCTGAAAGTACTAGCTCGTAAAATCTCGTCAGTGTAGGACAGGTTACGTGATCATCTTTGGTCTCGTGAATGTTGTACTGTTAGCAGAAGTCATTCATGGTGTCCTTACACAGTGCATGTATAGATATAGAATGGGGAGAAATCCCTCTGCAAAATGTGATCCTGTGTGACTGTTCCATACAAACCTTCATAAGTCAATGTTTAGTAATCTAGAACTACTTTTATGAAATTTTCAAGCGTAACTCACAGTGGGGACATTCCAGTCTATTGAACCTAACCTAACCTATAATATATCAAAATAATGCTACGGGAATTAACACGTATACTGCAACTTTAGTTTAAACTTGGATGCATGCACAACCATTCCATGACGTAATGCGTAACTTAAACCGTGCATTAAACGGAGTTGACAATGGGAGTTGTTAGTCACTAAAGCCAATTTGAAACGGGAGTTATCTTCTCTTGGTTGTTGGAGTAATTCCTGCGGTGTGCCAAAACTGCAAATCGTCAAAGTGACTTGTCCCCATTTCGCATCGGTCTGTGTTAATGATACATGTCTACTGTATGTAGGTGTCGCCTGGGCTGGCAGGGCGAGTACTGCGAACAGTGTGTGAAGAGCCCGGATTGTCACCATGGATTCTGTTACGAGCCATGGCAGTGTGTGTGTCACCAGGGATGGACAGGCATCAACTGTGACATCGGTAAGTTGTAATAAATCAACAATCCATGGTAATTTGTGTAAAGCAAAGTCTTTTATTATGTCACTGATATGTCATCAAGTAACTTTGGTATGGAGTGATTTTACTGTACACACAAGGAAATAAACGACAACAACATGACTGAAAATCTCCTTACTCCTACTTTGGGCTTTCGAGATTTTTTTTTAACTTGCTTCACTAATTACCAAATTCATGACCATCAAGTCTCTTTTTCTGATTACATATTTAAGCTCTTTATGTATTAAACTGGAATTTTGTATTCACTTGTCCTGCGGGCCAACTTTTGGGTAGCCTTGCTACATGTACCATATCTAAGTTTATGGACACCATTATGAATAGGGGATCTTGCAGTACCAACATGGTATTTCATGGTTATTGTCGATTTTGTCTTGGTGACAACATCCCTATAAATTTGGTCCATTCTGTAAACACTAACAACAAGTCATCGACTGTGACATTTGCTAGCCATTTTACAAAACTGAAAAATAAATTTTCGCCATCTCCAGATGCCCGGTTTTGTGAGAAACGTCGACCGTGTAAGAACGGAGGCACGTGTCGGCTTGACTGGACTAGCAACTACACGTGTGAGTGCCCACGTGGTTTTGGTGGGAAGGATTGTCAGCTAGTCACGTGTTCCGACGATATCTGTCTTAATGGCGGTTCCTGTGTGGTAAGTCATGTGGCTACACTGGAGTCATTGTTTTAACCCAAGGTATAATGGTCTGGATCTGCAACTTAGTATATATTTTTTTAACTTGCAGTTTGCCTTTAGTCGCTGTTGAAATAACTGTACTGAGTTAAGTGTCACCTTTTTGTATTATCCAGTGTTCAATTTCACGATATTCTGTTCAAACCCTACCCTTAACATCTCAGATATTATGAAAAAGAAAGAAATAAAGGTTAGAAGTGTGCCACAAAGGGGACTGCTGTGCTCCTTTCCCGCAGTATATTCTGTCCACAACTAATCGACCACCCGACATTTCACGAGATTTGAAGTTATAGATTGCACACAGGTTTGACCTTAATTGCATTAGCCCGGTTTAATTTTTGGTTTAGATAAAAGATTTAAAAATGTCAGTCGGGGTATAGCCTTAGTCAATTTTTCTTGACCCATTTTCAGTAAACTGTGATTAGATGGGCAATGATATCTGGTGTCTTCAGCTTGGTGGTCAAGTGAGGCATCACTTTAGAAACACCGACATTAAACATGATGAAAAAAGC
This sequence comes from Liolophura sinensis, assembly GCF_032854445.1. Classification (NCBI taxonomy): domain Eukaryota; kingdom Metazoa; phylum Mollusca; class Polyplacophora; order Chitonida; family Chitonidae; genus Liolophura; species Liolophura sinensis. Next base: position 21,596,689 of record NC_088302.1, read on the forward strand.
TTGGACAGCAAACAGGGAGGCTTCAGTACAAAGTTACACTTCTCAAGAATGCCGCATTTTCTCATTAAAACTTGAACCGTAATATGTATTTTGATGTATCTATGAATATGTAGTATGCAAAAGAAATGTCTTTACCTTTGCAGGAAAAAGCCTCTTTCATACAGTGTGGGTGTCGGGAAGGCTTCTACGGGGAGCGGTGCGAACACGTGCGTTTATCGTGTGATGACTTAGTGTGCCAGAATAATGGGACCTGCACAGTGGACGATTCCGGTCGGCGGTGTTTGTGTCCGGTAGGATTCATCGGAGCGACGTGCGAGATGGACGTGCATGAATGCATGTCCTCTCCATGCGAGAATGGTGAGTTGATATATTGAACAGGTTTACAGAAAAAATATTCGGAGCAGTTATAGATGCTAATACTTATTCTTAGCCAGGATATGAGCGTATCAGAATATTGTAAAAATATCTAGCGGAAACATACTCGCACACCGAATGTTTGTTTTTCAGATGATTTTTAACCCTTCAAGATCCTTGTTTTTTCATATGTCCTCTTTGTGGAGATAATAAGTGTTGTGTCCTACGCGCATGGTATATTGTTTGTTTACAATATATAGTTAGGACGTCATTAGCTAAAATGATATGCATGTGGCCGGAAGGTTGATGCAACGAGAACGTAACAACACATGTTTTGGAAACTAACATTCAACTGCCTTTGGGCCATTCTTCTGCAAACTGGTATTATAACCAAGCAAAGCAAATGCGTTTGAAGTTGGACTTCTGATATGCTGACAGAATTACACCGTAACTATATTTTACTTCATTGAAGGTGGAACTTGTGTTGACGAACCTGGTCGGTTTTGGTGTGACTGTCCCCCGGGATTTGCTGGTGTCTCCTGCGAGATCATTAAAGACCCATGCGCTGTGGTTCGGTGTGAGAACGGTGGGAGCTGTAGCGAGGTGTCCGGTGCAGCGAGGTGTCGGTGCGCGCGCGGGTTTACCGGGGACAGGTGCGAGAATCTCGTGCAACCTTGTCCGCCATCTCGCTGTGCAAACGGTGGTACATGTGTAGCAGATAGCACGGGGACTTGGATGTGCTTCTGTAGAAGAGGATTTAAGGGACAGACTTGCAAAACAGCTGTTAAAGGCTGCCATTCCCCTGCCTGTAAAAAGACTGATCTGTGTAAAAATAAGCCTTCGAAATGTAAAAAGTGTTCGAAGGATTTACTTGGTGGAGGGAATTGTCAAGAACTGCGCATGTCTAAAGAAATAACAGAAGATATGGGACGGCTGAAATCTGTCCCTGTCATATCCCACGCGGAAGGCTCGTTTCATTGGGTCTCGACGCTTTCTACGATTCTAGGTTGTTTTACAGCGTATGAATTTGTGTGATGTATGCATTTGTGTGACATATACATTTGTGTGACATATGTATTTGTGACGGCCAAATTGGAGATCAGGAATAGTGGCTGGATGTGACGGTTTCATAAACTGTTTTTCAACGATTGCTGGCTTTGTGCAGCCGTATTTGAGTTGTGAGATTTTATCGCAGTAAATTCTCTTCGCCATACTTTCTCCTCACTTGCAGAAAGAAAGCTTCTCGGAGTGCTTTAAACCGTCCACAGGATATGTGCTGGTAGTAAGTTTTGGAAGGCTTGAAGCCCATTTTATCATACCCGACAATCCAGACAGTCTGGATGGGCCTGGCAACTTTGTAAATATCAGCTGGACAGTTTGATTGGACTGCTAGTCTGCATTGCAACTGAAACTATCGGATGGTCTTAATAGACTATCCGAGTGTCGTGTCCAAATGAGTGAGTAAGCATACCTGAGTGATTTACTGTGAATATGTCTACAGACTTCCAAGGGTAGTCTCTACAGCTGTATCTGATTTCAACCTTGTCTGTCGTAGATCGAATCTTAATTGGCGAGAACTTTACGCGCATTTTATTATAAAGTATGTCGTCGAATGAGGTTTCTTGAGTAGAACCTCGTCTAGAAACAGTTGTCCAAAATCAGGGCAGGTGTTCAAGGACCCATTAGCCACGTTAAACGTTACCCATGCCCCCTCTATCTAAGGTTAGAAATGGAAGTTTCCGCCGACGATAACAGGTTTATTATACCTGTGTGTAAGGTTTCAACTTTGGCAGGCACATGGTTAATCTACTTGACCTTGTGGTTCGTTTCTTAGTGTTTACTTCAGAGACAGGCTGGCCTAAGGAAAGAAGGAGGCGCGCCCCATGATGCCCGCCATGTGGACGGGTTCTGTTTACCGCCACTGACAGACACAAGAGTTCTGTTTTTCCACGTTCTCGTGTTATGTCCAGCATGTGGCAGTCGACAGCAACTTGTAGAGATACAGATCAAACTCCCGTCATTTGTTTTGAGGATTGGTATAGTCTCAACATATCGTCATTTTAATATGCAAGGACTTATCAAGTATAGCTTTTGTCATTTCATATAGGTTGTGTTTATTTCTAGAAAAAAACAGTTGAAGATGAGTCTAGAATAACTTAAACTTCTGCATCTCTAGAAAGGTTCATTTGTCAAGGAGTCTACAATAACCTGAACGTCTGCATCTCTAGAAAGGTTCATTTGTCAAGGAGTCTACAACAACCTGAACGTCTGCATTTCTAGAAAGGTTCATTTGTCGAGGAGTCGAGAATAACCTGAACGTCTGCATTTCTAGAAAGGCTCATTTGTCGAGGAGTCTAGAATAACCTGAACGTCTGCATTTCTAGAAAGGCTCATTTGTCGAGGAGTCTAGAATAACCTGAACGTCTGCATTTCTAGAAAGGCTCATTTGTCGGGGAGTCTAGAATAACCTGAACGTCTGCATTTCAAGAAAGGCTCATTTGTCGAGGAGCGTAGGATAACTTTTGCAATCTTTCAAAACAAGTCCAAAGAACCTGGTACAATAAAGTGAGGAATCGGCCCCAGAGAGGTACGATAGGAAAGTGCAAATTTCAAAATGTCAGCACAATTCTGTAAATTTCCAAATCAGAAGTAAAAAAACTTGGTCTAATCACCTATAAAAGTTGAACGGTCATAACAGAGATGGTTGCTGAGATAACCCGCTAAAAATGCACTCTCGACCAAAAACGCCAAGTTTTCGTTCAAACGAGACACGGTGTCTTTAATTTACAATATGAAGATCAACGTTAACCACAAAAATATCTATACTGAAACCTTCATAAGTGTATTTCTACGTGCTGTTAAAGTTTCGTTCTGGTTAACGTTGGTCTTCATATGTAAAAAATAAACTCTATAATGTGATCAGATTTGCCACATTTTAACAAGTTTAAAATTCGTATTTCGGCCGTAATCTGTCGGGCACATTTCATAGTATAGTGAACTAACGAAGTCTCTATGGACAACAGTTTGCATATCGAGAAAGAGTTCGAATCTTTTTTCTTTAGCAACATACTTTTTGTGTGAGAAAAGATATAGGCTGTCTGGCATTAAAAAGTTTAATCATGAATTAGAATGGATAAAGTTATGGTATTACGTAACGTGTGGCAACTATAGCGAACTCATACGTGAATCTTGTTTAGAGCACATGTGGTCCTCTAGCTATCATTAACATTAACATGTTATGCTTAGCGGTAGTATAAGGCTGAACATTTGTTATATATGTATTTAACTGATTGGTGCATATCTGCGTACTCAGTAATTTTTCAGAAAGATATATTTGTGGTGCAGTGATTTTCCACACTCCACAGTGTCTGATGCGAAAAAGATATTTCAGTGCGACTGGAGCAGTTTATTATATTTCGATTTTATGACCTATACTTTATCTCAGTGTATGTTTGCCATATAACAGGAAAACAAGTGTAAAACAGAACTGAAAAATAGGTAGCCTCACGAGTGTGTCAGCAGCTGTCACCCATAACTATAGTCAGGCCCCAATGCACAGTTACTTGCACTGGGGCCTATTCCCCGCCTTACTATACCAGGTCCTTTCAAACACATGGGTATAAACCAAGCTCAAGGATTTAAAGAAAGTGCAATGTTTAAGAATTCTATTACAGACAAACTTCTGGATTTTACTGCAATTGTTTTGGAAAGGGACATATAAGACGCAAGCAATAGTAAAAAAATTGGGCTACAATTGCAAAACTTAACAATTGGAATTTTCGTGTAATATTTTTCGGAAGGAATGACGTTTTCTTGGTTTTAAAACGAAAAGGTGACATGATTAATGAGAAATGTTACGAAAAGCTGATTCAAGAAGTCTTTTGAAAGTGTTCCCAGAGCGATGATAAGACTGGTGTTCTAGGGGTGAACTAATTAAGTGAAACCTTGTGCTTTGCAACTGGTATTATGTGTACACATGTAACGGTGCTTCGATCTGTCAAGATCACCTAACTGTCGTTGAGTACATGTATATGTGATGTAGATTGCAAACACCATGATGCATTCATTTTTAGATAATTTATTTTGTTGGAAGATAAATAAATTTATGATTACATTTGGACATTGATTTTTGTACTCAAACCTTCGTCCTAATTTTCCCAGTGCATCAGCCTCCATTTCGAAATGATTTATTTTGGGTGGTGTTATAACTGATTGCTGATTTATCCAATACGGCTAAGGAGAGAATTTTCACTGAAATACGCTTGTGGTCAATTTACGATCATGCACAGCGTAGTTTGTGCTAAGCACACATGGATCCAATCATGTAATAAATTCCCCATGCCTATGTAGAAATAGACACTTTAAGACTTTCATTCTCGTATCGTATTCTGATGATGGCGACAGCTTAAGTGACAACCTAATTTGGCCGTGTGTGAGAAGAGATATTCTGTTGTTATCTCATAACATAAAACACATCCATTTGATATTCGTTAAACATATGTAGGAGCAGTCATGGTTGTATTCTCAAAGAAGAGACTCATATACTGGCTATTTAATGCTATAGATATGAGATCACAAGGGATTTGGGAGGGATATATATATATATACTTGGAAGAAATGAATCCATACAATTAACCCATTAACCCATTTGATCCACGAACCTGAAGCTGTACATATGTTGCCTGCTACTCGGGGAAAAATCAGTCTGGTTTTGGCGGGTTTAATGTAATCAGGGTTGAAACCGTCCCGTATTTTTTCGGAATATTATCATGCCAATTTTATCACAGACCTGCGTCAAAACTATCATGTTTGTGCTTCTCAAAAATATCTATGTTGCAAAAGATCATTCAGACTGGTGCTTCGTAAAATTTGGATATATATATATATATATATATATATATATATATATATATATATATATATATATATATATACATGCATGGGCCCAGAATCCTAATAATTTATTTCTTACCGGAAGTTTCAACATTTTACCCGAAGTGAAAAAAACCAAAAAACAACGAGATTGTTTTTTGGGAAAACTTAGAGATAGAGGAGCGTCTTATATGTAATTTGCCATGCCATGTTCAGTGGTGCTTATTTCATCTGTAATAAGACATACCGGTATTTTTCTTCTTTTTTTTTCAGGATATCCGCCATTTTGAAGAAACCATTTAGCCTTGTAAAATAAAAATTGTAATTGCAAGAATGATGAAATTTGTTCCAATTTTTAGCCCATTATCTGGTTTTTCATACGTATGTTAACCGATCAAAACTACACGACCAACAGTTTTTTCCTACAACTTTTTTGTAAGACAAAAGTCTATTCCTGCAATACAAGTAATCCCGTAATTTGCACATATATTGTTTTTTTGTTTTTTGTTTAGCTCATGTCATATCCCGAGCGTCTTCGTCTAATTAAAGGTACAGCAATGTTTAGGTAAATGTATTGTTGTGTACTGGAATAAATGTTAAGTTAAATGTTAAGGGTAATATCTGGGTTCTTCATGTGTTAAAGTCAGGTTATGTATACATGTATATGTAAAGCATAATAGCACGAGTGGGGATGTTCCAGTGTTGATGAATCAATGTTAAGGTGAATGTTGAAAGTGGTATTTCAAAAAGCAGGCCCTACAGTATGAACTGAACTCAAATTTTGCATACATGTAAAGTACAATTAAACAGGGGGTGGGGGGAGACATCGTTTAGGCCCTGCATGTATGTTAATGTCTTGATTTGTAATCGCGTTTTCAACCCCAATGGGGCGATGCACGCCAGCCAGCGCTTGGTGTCATTACCTTCGATTTAATTAAATACACATTTCATAAAAAAAATAAAAAGTGGCTCCATACATTAAGTGGCCATAATCATTTATGTCATTTCGTTAGCTAGAATCTATGGCATCGAGTTAGGAATATGGCAACAGCCTGAAATACCTTATTATGATTTTTCATATCGCTCAACACCGATACTTCATTAAAACGACGGATACCGGAGGGCCCTAATTCCGCGTACAGCAGGTGCCGGGGTATGTGTGACGTAGTCAACGAAGTATGAGATGTGAATTCGAGTTCTCGACAAAACACTCCTCGCAAAGCCCTGTATGGTGGAGACCAAATCTGAATAAGTATAGGTTGGTCAATAGATGACCAGATAGAAGTCGAAATAATAGTATTTCACCCTGACGACGAATTAAGCGACAGGTCATAGTAGAGACTAACAGATGCGTTACGTTCATGGAAAAACCACCCTTTCTCAGAATTGTTAATTGATGCTTTGAGGAGATCTCCGTAGTAGGCTTTTGGCTGTGAGAAATCCTCGTTAAATAAATAAAGAATTAAATTAAAAATTAGAATTAAAATTGAATTAAATTATCCCATTCCTTCTGTCAGATACCTGTGAAGTTTTGCTTTATTGAACTAATTGCCTCTTGCAACGATAAAGGGACAGTGAGGGTTATATCAGGTAATCGAAGAGCCTGCTTAGCCAACTGGTCAGCCAGCTCGTTGCCAGGTATACCGATATGAGCCGGCACCCAGTCAATCGACACAGACACTCCACGGTGATTAAGCATGGTACATAGATGAAGTATTTCGAATATTAGTGTAGATGATCTGTTCCCCCAAAATTAACAAGAGCTTGTAAAGAAGACAGAAAAAATAACAGCGCGGATTGGTCTTAGTTCCATCAAAGACTGGAGGGCACTAATAATTCCAGTGAGTTCGGCAGTGAACACAGATAACGAGTTTGTCCGTTTATAGGACTTGCTAAACTTAATTTCTGGCACACAAAATGACGCTCCCACTACACAAGTGTCAGGGCATTTAGATGAATCAGTATGGATTTGCAAATATTCAGACCAATTAGACTGGATATGATCTTTAGCACATAGTAAGTATATAGCAGGATTATCAGACTTGTTAATCTTATTATGGAGATCGGCGGATACATTTGGAGGGACCAAATTCCATGACGGAAAATGAGGTACAGGGGAGAACTGTAAGCTTAAGTCAGTACATTGAATGGAAGTGGCTATTTTACTGGCTGTTTGTTTGAACGATAGTGCTGCATTGGGACGTATGTCATATAAGCCGTCGTAATAGGAATGTTCGAGGATACGAGAAGCAGAGTTTGTTTTCATTCGCTTTAAGTTTAAACAAGAACCCACATGGTGCGCATGCGCCGGCGAATTTACAGGGGCCCTTCCTGAGAATGGGAGAGGGGTGGTGGTGCCCAAAACCTTTAAAAGTGGGAAGTGTGTGTGTGTGGGAAGGGGGGGGGGGCAGCATATGTTCTGGCATAACTATTTTACACCACACCACAGTGGAAGCTCATTGCTTTATTCACTGTTTTCAGCCGGATATTAAAGCATTTCTTTTAGTTTGTTAAAACAGATTAAAGTACTGTAATTTTATCGGTCAGATATTTTAGCCTCGGGGGGAAAAGCGTTCATGTCATCATGTCGTCATGGCATCTCAATTTTTGTAATTTGCAAAACTGGGCTATGTAACTAAGCATTCAAACGGAGTTAATTCTCACGTCTGTTAATTCCTCCGGAAGGCCTCTTAGCCTCCAGCACTCAGCAAAACAGTGAAGTATTTGCCCTTTTTTTATGGCATATTTCCAGAAAGGCGATAATACTTACAAACGATGCTAATGTATTATGAAGCGATGCTTGCATGTTTTCTAACACAAGGAACGTAAGAATATACATGTCGAGTTTACCTAGGTTTTTTTTATCATAATACTGGATATGAATTCCCTTCTGGGTGGCCCCTGGACCCTAGCCTATAATTGACTAGGATAGTCGTTCCACTTGCTCATGTATGACCCCACCACCTCTCCACCTAGCTGCTTACAGGCCCGATTACTCTGGGAAATGTATAAGAAACATTGTTCAGTTTATTCGCATGCGCTAAAAGAGTAAATATTTCACAACTCACATAGCGCGTATTGGTATTTCAACGGAAAGTGAGTATACATATGTCAAGAATGGAAGCCATCCGAAAACTAAATTTGTGCTAAAATACACAGTAGCCTATAGGCCTTCTTCATCGTAGCCTTGAGGATGGATATTTTTGGTCTTAAAACGTGCGTACTAGCATCGCTATATAGGGTCCAAGAGCTTTCGGGGCCTTGGCGGCCACTGAACCCTCGCCTCATTGGTCGGGATAATGACCCCCCCCCCCCACTCCCACCCCCACCCCCACCCCCACTTTTCATTTGCTTCCTACGCCCCTGCAGTTGTATGCGGCATGAAGATGTGTCCTTCACAGCTGATGCTTAGGATTGTGGGCTGCATTTTGAGCATTTCTTACTGATGTTCTAAAGGTACGACAGTTTGCCTGTACATCATAGTACCCAGTAAGTTCTCCGTGAGTTTAACTGATCTGGCAAGCATCCGATAAATGACGAAAAGCATCTGGAATATTTCGTTTACCCAGGTCGGCAGGTGTCGAACAGCTACCAGTTATTCAGTCAAAAAAGTTACCAAGAAGTATGGATCTTTAGAATTCCTTCCTGTGGACTTTTTAGTTTTGAGTTTGCCCAAATATTTGAAGATGTATCCGTATTAGTGGACTTACACGTGTAACCAGAACACGTGCAAGTTCAAGGTTTAGGGACATGGGAGAAAATAAAAACGGCAAGAGTCAGCTGTTTTTTACTTAGCATTGAAACCAGAAACAGAAGTGTAAGCTCATGAACACCGGATGTCATATAGTAATGACCAAAACACTCCCCGGGTTCTGTAGACAAAATCAGCCAACATACACAGCTAGCTTGCATGGTTCGTGGTCATGCGTGATTAAATGTCCAATTGTCACTAATATGTGTAAGTTTTGATACTCATTTCCATACTTAATGCAGGTGATTAGTAAGTCAAGAAAGTGACATCGCTTGGAATTTATTTCAAACTGCTCTGCCTAAAGCATAGCGCACACGGACAATTACCATTTGTTGTTGATTTTCAGATCCCGGTGTCAAATGATCTGGAATATCGGTAATAGCGGCGAAAGACGGTCACATGGCATATGTTCAAGTTCATGTCACCCCAAAAAGTTGAGTCACAGCTTCCATTTTATATGCACCCCCATGACATATCCACAGACACTGATTGACTGATGTTGACGACAACGATATTACAAGATCCAGATTGTTCGCACACGAGCAAAATATGGTGCCCGGCTCATTTGATTCTGGATTTTTTGTTGTCCAATATAAAACAAGCTGAATCTTTGGATCAAGTGTTCCAGATTCAGGAATTCTTGTCATGGTTATCAGCACGCGGGTGAATCTCGTTTTCGACAACAAATGTTATGTGTGCGAGTGCTTACCTACAAGCAAGTTACCCCTTGAAAGACAATTATGATTATATCATCACTTTGCTTTGACACAATGATGGTAATTACACCAATACAAGATTTCATGAACTCTCTGACTGCGTCACAAATTCAATAAACCTACTGTTCAGTGCTGCATGCCATGGATCGATTGATTGATTGTTACCATACGCGAGAATATTTCATACGGTATATACGTGAGCGGTCTATGGGTGGGGGAAACCATGAACCGTAGGAACAATGGGGGCTGGGAAACATGCAACGACCGGCATTGACCAATGGAAAGCCGGGAGGTGAATGTATTAAACTATGTTTTAAAAATATCATCGTCATTGTTTTTTGGATGAAACCCAACATGGTAGCGTTTCAGCACCTACCTGACAATACGCCTAAAGTATAAGGCCATGGGTGCACAAGCTGGAGTTGAGATCCCACCCAACGCCTCATCGACCATTGTTTAGTTGTCTGGTTTGGGACTCGAACTCACGGCGTCAAACGCGGCTCTTAACACCTGTATTTGTTGCCATGAGTAAAACAGTGTCGTGAGAACGCGTTTTAAAATATATATATAAAAAACATTTTAAAAGGAGTATCGGAACTACTGCTCGTGACAGGAAATGACAGACAAAGTAGTTTGCAAATTTGTTTGCTGTTTGTCGAACACGGAGACCTCTTTAAGTCAGTATTTAAGTCACAATCATTTTTTAAAATGACAAACCAATATTTTGAGCAATGTTTCAGTTTATGACTTACTTTTGACCAATCCTCAGTTTTCGATCTTCGGGATATTGGCTTAAGTCCACAGCTTTGAGACCGGCCCGGATAGCACAGTTGGTAGAGCGTCCGCTTCGGGACCGGTAGATCCAGGATCAATCCTTGGTCAAGACTTTAAAAGAGGAAGTTGTAACTTGGCTTGGCGTTCAGCATGAAGGGGATAGTGCAACGACTGGTTGACCCGTATCAGTATAATGGCTCGGGCGGGGCGGCTTACTTGCCTTCGGTAAGTCGTCTCAGTGATGCAGCACTAAATAAAAGAGCGGTGGAAATCCGTCCTGCAACAAGGAGGCACATTACACGTGCATGCACCCTAATGATTCCTTCGTCGTCATATGACTGAAAAATTGTTGAGTACGACGTTAAACCCCAAGCACTCACTCACAGCTTTGAGTAGTTTCTGTCCACGAACGAAAACGCACTCGTACAACAGTGGCTGCTTGAACGAGACGTAGAACATGGATCGTGTTTATCACGTTTGTGTGATGTGCGTTTGCTTGAGATTGTAAATATCATCTTTATTTTCTGCACGAACATTTTCAATACAGCCATATAGCTGTAGGGGCCTCCGTGGTCTAGTTATTAGCGTGCTAGTGCAGCATGTGGAGTCTGGAACTTCTCGCCAATGCTGTCGCGGTCAGTTCAAGTTCAGCTCACGCCAGCTTCCTCTCCGGTCGTACGTGAAGGTGTTAGCAACATGCGGATAGTCGTGGACTTCTCCCGGGCTGGGTCTGGTTTCCCCCCATAATAATGTTGGCCGCCGTCGTATAAGTGAAGTATTCTTCAGTAGGGCGTAAAACAACAATCAAGTAATTAAATAAATAAATAAAACAAGTAAACCGCATAGCTGTAAGTAATCTTTCTTTTAAGGCTTTGCCTATCCTTAAACCCGAAGGATTGGGCCTTCGGCTGACTTCAGTTAAGTAAACCTGAGTAACTTCAATTCTACACGGGCTGTCTTGACTGACAGTTTTGGATCACACCACGGGGTTCTGTAGGTGAAAAGATTACCCGATTTGCTTTCAGATATAATTAAAAATACACTGACCATGCACAAGCCATGGCCTGATAACTGAAGAGTTGTCACTTTTGACGGTCTGTTCTCTAAGAATTGCACGGTTCTTGGACAAAAATTAACATATTATTTTACTCTTTGATTGACAGCAGGGTCTGCAAACTCCAGAGCGGAAGAACTAACTAGCAAAATTATATGACTACACATGCAAGAAAAAATAGGTAATACTTCATGGTAGGATTATTTTGGAGCAGAAACTTTAATAATTGTCAGGTGTTATTTAGGACCCAAAGTTAAAAATAACAAGACCATGTGTTCTGGTTATAATTTTACTCGGTTCATAACAGCTCTGGCATTCTCGGGCTCTGTGGACAACGTAACGAAGGAGCGGCGAGTGTAGAAGTTGATATGTCTGTTCACACATTTAAACTATTATACATGCAGTCGATTGTACTTTCATCTTTACATGGTGCCATATAGGCACACTTTTGGCTAGCGACGATCAGCTCTGTATGTCGCCATTTTAGTCTTTTGGTCGATGGATTCGCAAAATAATTGACATTCTCTGTTTTAACCTGAACCATAAACTTCACCGTGCAAGCTGACTGAGATTTTTTGAGATATCCCTAATCAGCGTTTGTTAAGACAATGTTGGGCTACAATGAGCACTAAAATATGTAATGCTACATGTAAAAACCAACGCCATCTAATATCGTAAAATCACTACTCCCCCCCTTCCATGTTGAAGATTCTACACCTCGTTCATTCAAACTCTGGAAGTAAAGAGATGGACATAATTGTCAAAACCCCAAGTAACTGAACTACGATGGATAGATTTTCCTTCTCGTTCGTGTTAAATGTGCGATTTCAATATTTCGAATGTGAACAGTTTTGGCTCAGCGAGAACTTCATATTCTGAGACTTAGTTTTTCATCATTTTTGTGGTCAGTTCCAGACGGCGTCACCATAAAGTAGGCCAGTCCGGATGTATCAGCCAATCAAAGTATACTGACCCGTCAGTGATAGGCTCATTAAATCCCCTTACCATGCCGATTTATAATATAATTAAAGACAGCATGGAGAATAAAACCAGAGCAGCGAGGACAGTGTGTGACAGCTGGCAAATGGCCACACGTAACTTATGAACTCTCAAGTATGACTTAGACTGTAAACCTGCCAAACATAATATAGGCAATCAGTATAATGACATACACTTTGGGATTGTTTCTTTTAGTATTTTTTTTGGAAACATTTTAACTTTCTTGTTGACTGTATTCTGAATTGTCCATGGTCTCATAACGGTCCTCAATCGCCTGTAACACTTTCAGAAGGGGTTTGGCATTATAGGGAAACAGCCCCGCTAAGCTAAGGCGTTCCAGTCCAAACCGAAGTCTAATTAAGGTGCTCATGATTTGGTCCACAACTGTGTCACACATACTGGTATCAACTGAGTCTAAACTCACAACATAGTGGTCTGACAGCACTGGGCTTTCAGTAGAGGACTCCATATCCATATCCATCTCCATGGATAATGAACTCTCTGGTGAAGCTGATGTATTTCTTGACAGTTCAATTGAATGGTCAGTTTTGTTAATGTTTGAATTCAGTGCCTTACTATCTAATTTCTTCTCAGTAATTTGCATATCCTTCCTGAAGCCAGAGAGTATTTTATCATCGGTGGGCAAGTCATTGGCCGGCTCCCTGTAATCGTAAATCAATTGTTGGGCTGATGGGTTTGAGGAGCATCTAGTCAAAAGATCATGTCGTGTTTGTAAAGTGCCCTCAGATGGGCTTGTTGGACTGTCTGTTGCAAGCTTGTTTTCTAATAGTGTGCTTGATTCTGGTGCCGTCATCCCTGGAGGTAAGCTGGTGGATGACAATTTTGTTGGCAGAACGTCTGTTGCAAGCTTTTGTCCTGGATGTATGCTTGTTTCTAGTGGATTCATCTTTGGTAGTGTCCCCAATGCTGTCACACCTCGATTTTCTAAACTGGATGAACACATAAACCTTGGTTCCACACCTTTGCAGTCGTCCACAGGACTAGCGGAAGTTTTGCAATGGACCTCTCTCTGACCTTCACCATAGTTTATGGTCTGATTCAGCCCCGTTGCATCTGGACTGGGTTCACTATGGGCTTTCACAAAGTCTTGCCAGTTGCCATGGACAAGCTTCAAATACCTTAACAGAAAAAGGAGGAACTGTGTCTCTGGGGAAGATAAGAGATCCACCAGCACTGTGTGGTCGTGTGACATCATCTCCAGGAACTGCCGGAAACAGTGGTGTACATTAAAGCCTTTCGCTAAATACGATGCTTCAGCACTGTCTTCTACCTTCCTGCTCACAAAATAAGCATTCAATTCAAATTTGAATTTGGAATTTGTCTGGCTTTGTGAAATCGGATTCTCTGTCATTCACAGATTTAACAACACAATCTCCCAAAACGTAACGAGTGCAATTGGCAGAAAATTAACAGTTTTGCTATAATAACAGGTATGGTGTAATGTAAGATCATTTCAATCAATAACAGTAGCAGAAAGACTTTAACAAGTAGTTTTGGATACTACAATTCCCTTACATGTACATGGCAGCAATCAATTTCATACGTGGTAGAAACCAGAGTGACCAGAGTAAACAACCTGCCTTTGGCAAGTAAATGATGAACTTGCCAACATGTGATGCGCAGATCTTCACCAGCAGATCAAGCACAATGAGCATGCTAAATAGGTGTGAGGCAACTGATCTCCAACAAAACCACCTAAATTGTCCAACAAGCACCGTTGACCGACAACAGTCGGGGGAGTAAAATTTTTACTTTATTTTACTGTAATTCTTGAACCCTTTTGCCTGTTTGCAAGGTGTTTATTAAACCACATTCTGAAAGCATTATTCTGTGTTGACTGATAAAATTATACTTTTTTTCTGAAGCCCTGTATCTGGCCAATCTAACCAATGTAGTTTTGTCTCCAAAATCAAATTAAAAATGTGCTTGAATTCCACTGAAAGTTCCTCTTTCACATGCCAAAAGGTTGAGGAATTAGGGTAATCTATTGTATAAATTTCTTCACTTAAACAATGGTGGTCTGTTTCACGGGTGGAGGAATCCGGATTGTTCCGTGGGCTGAAGCAATTCAAAGACAATCATCTCTAACTAACTGGCCATGACCCACTTGATGATGGAAACATGTACAAACAATGTAAGTTTAGAAAATTATGAGTCTTGACTAAGGACTGAAGACAAAATCTCTCACCTCTCACACATACACTGCACTAATACCAAAGTGATCACTCACTAATTACCTGTGTAGGAGGTAGACATGGATGTCCAGGACAAAGAGCAAGGCTGAGACCCAGTCATCATCCTGTTCAGAGAAGAGGTCCTTAAGCCAAGAAGCTGAAGGTGTAGCTCCTGTACCACACACCAAAAACTCACACACAGACTCCAGTAACCCAGTCCAGTCACCTGCAAATAGGTGAAAACACTGCTCTGATGATTAAACAATGGCCTACCTGTTTACATCTTTGGTGAAGAAATATTCCATTTGGCAACAGCTCAGCCCCATATTTTCATTATCTACATGTAAATCAAATATATGTAACGTGATGTGTGGCTACAATTCAGAAGATTTTCATTATTATTAACCTATGCTATTTTCAAGCTTCTCTAATATATTCTAGAATTTGCAACAACAGACCCTAAATGTAGGTGTACCATAGAAGGTATACTTTTTCTATCCCTAAGGGCGCTAACAGTTTGAAAGGGTCAGTTTTTCTTTACTTTTGCCTATAATGGAAACCTTCTTTTGCCAATATGTGTATTTGGTGGGGCAGAATTCAGGTATATGTATAACTCAAGATTAACCTTGACATGTATCATTTCAGTATTGTTAAAAGTATCCCAAATTCTTGTAATCTGATATAAGCACTCTAAACATGTCTTTGTACAGGCCTGGCACTGATTCTTACCTTCATTGCGATGTTTGGCTAAGGTAAAACTAATAGTTCTCAGACAGAGAAGGGCAAGCTTTCTTCTGAAGAGGATATCAGTGCTGTAAGTGTGTTGAGGAGCATGGTCAGTCAGTGTCCAGCCAAAAACTGCACTGCCCTCCCTGCACACAGCTTCTGATAGCCTACCAGCCTGTATCCAGTCAACCACTTGGTCAGCAATCTCGTAACTGTAAAAACGACCGTCTGACTTGTCTCTTCTATCCTCCATTTCAAATGCCATCAGTTTGTTCAGTAAACCTACAGTCTTCAGTCTAACATAACCCTTAGTCTTGGCACACGTAACATATTGCAACAAGATTGAAGTTGCTTTTCTATCCTCCTCCACACACCAGGCAGCTGCTACAGGGACGTTCAAGACTTTCTTCCACAAGGACAAGAATGCGAATAAGGCAACAGGGCTGATTTGAGAATCTGGAGGTTGGAGGAAGCGAGAGGTTAAGCTGATCCAGTGCTCTTGCAGGGAATCCACACAGATCCTTTTCACCTCTTCGGTGGTGCTGCCAAAGAGATGTTGGAACAGGTCCAGAATACTAGCTGCCCTCCAACTGGTTTCTCCCTCTGCATGCCTGTCTTCAACAGAACCCAATTCCTGCACAAGCTTTTCCAGGAAATTCCGTAACTCCTCTGCCTACAAATATACAGCCTTCGTATATACATATGATCAGGGTGAAAAAAAAAAAAGGACAAAAAATATCAAATACAAAACCCACTCGCTAAAAATCAAAAGCATGAGACTGATGAGAGCCAGCGAGTCAGACAAAGTGTTCCGTGAAACAAGGAACTTCAACCTCAGATCACGGCAAACGCAGTTCAAGATTAGTACAAAAGAGTATACAGCAATTTTTTGACCAATTTCTTAATATACCGGTAATTGTTAATAAAGGGAGGTAATTCAACCATGTTGAGGCCTCAGTGGTGTTTGCTCTCTCAATATACTCCTAGAGTTTCACGTGGAATACAGAAAGCAGGTAATGCTGATTAAATGCAAAGCAGATAATACAAATGGTCAAGCAAACTACGCAAGCTCCAATGAAATAATACGCAAATATCTATGAATATGGCTGTGGTACCTTGTGATATCAACAAATGAAAACAAGAATTCAAATCAGATAATCAGACTTACCCGAATTGCATCAGCAGTAACACTGCTAAGTACACATTTACAAGTGGCATAGGCAAGATACTGGTTCCCTTTCAATAGACACCATTCCTGTACATATGAATCGGGGAAATACACAGATATCATTCGAAAAGTACATTAAGTACACAAAAACAAAAATCATAATCAAAAAAAAGGAAGAAGAACATCTGAAGGTTTAGATGGCAAAAATATCAAAATTTTTATGAGTCAATTTTTAAGACAAATCACACCAATTTGTATTTACAAATTAGTGTTGGCCTTTAATGGTAATACAATCTCAATGGTCTTCAGAAGATGATAAACTTTAATTCCTCAACCTTTTCGCACGATTAAGAGCTCTTGCAATTAATGCACATTTTTAATTTCATTTTGGAAACAAAACTAGATTAGTTGGATTGACCAATTTCAGTCTTCAAAAAAAAAAGTATAATTTCAGCAGTCCACACAGAATAATGCCTTCATAACATGCTTGAATAAACACCCTGCAAACATGTGAAAAGGTTGAAGAATTGCAATAACTGACATATTACCCCTACTAAGGAAGTTTTTCTAGCCTCTATTTGTCAGTCACTGATTTAGGTGAAATTGTCATCAAACCACTAGATATATTACATTTTGGTAGTGGATCCTGGAATTTTATACATAATTCTTCATCATTTCAACTTAGGACACAAATGCATATTGCTTAGCAGAGTCCCTTTGCTAGAGCTCATAATACATCTACTGGTAGTTGTGTTTTAATGAAGATATTCAGACATTTTGCTGTGGCAAACGTTTGCGCTCTTGGAATGTCTTTTTAACACCAATCAAAGTAAATAAATAAGCATTAAATTAGTCTATTTACCATAGCCTGTGTCATGCCATGACAGCTATGAAAGTCATCAGAGCTTAGTTCACCTTGGGTCAAGGTCATATTGAGAGTGGTCACTGCCAGCAGTAACATACAGTCCACACAGGCATGGTCAGACAAAGGCAAGGCTTGGGACTCAGTGGACAGTGATGCCTGGTCATTCTGTGAGACCATTCGTCCACACACAGAACATTTGTGAGGGCAGGTGTTACAGCCGACATGTCCCCATTTACACGTGGTCAAGAACAGAATGGTCTGAGTCATATCATGTACTGTCTGACTGTCTGACTGACTGTGTGTTTCACTGTCTGATTGGAAGCCAGAAGAGGACAGGTTTTGCTGACACTTCTTGACATAAGCCCATCTCTTACTCAATTCACCACAAAATCCCCCATCTACAAGAAACAATACAGGAAATTCAGTAAGTCTACTTCGAATCATGCCAAATTTACTGTTACCTGTATTAACATCTAGGAACTTGCTCATTCAGAGCAGATTAAAGAAATTAAACTGAATTCACTTTGGCAGTTGTAAAGTTTAAGTGGATGCAATTGTTTGTCATTAGCCAAATGTTCATTATTACCGTTAAAAGCAGATTCTTCACCTAACTGATACAGTATCATCTACTAGTACCTTAATCTGAGTGAGTACGCTGACTGCTGCTTAAAGAATTCTTCACTTAACTGATACAGTATCACCTACTAGTACCTTAATCTGAGTGAGTACGCTGACTGCTGCTTAAAGAATTCTTCACTTAACTGATACAGTATCATCTACTAGTACCTTAATCTGAGTGAGTACGCTGACTGCTGCTTAAAGAATTCTTCACTTAACTGATACAGTATCATCTACTAGTACCTTAATCTGAGTGAGTACGCTGACTGCTGCTTAAAGAATTCTTCACTTAACTGATACATTATCATCTACTAGTACCTTAATCTGAGTGAGTACGCTGACTGCTGCTTAAAGAATTCTTCACTTAACTGATACAGTATCATCTACTAGTACCTTAATCTGAGTGAGTACGCTGACTGCTGCTTAAAGAATTCTTCACTTAACTGATACAGTATCATCTACTAGTACCTTAATCTGAGTGAGTACGCTGACTGCTGCTTAAAGAATTCTTCACCTAACTGATACAGTATCATCTACTAGTATCTTAATCTGAGTGAGTACGCTGACTGCTCCTTAAAGAATTCTTCACCTAACTGATACAGTATCATCTACTAGTATCTTAATCTGAGTGAGTACGCTGACTGCTGCTTAAAGAATTCTTCACCTAACTGATACAGTATCATCTACTAGTATCTTAATCTGAGTGAGTACGCTGACTGCTGCTTAAAGAATTTTTGGGAACGCCAAATTCATGACTGCTCAACCTAAAAGTCGCATCCAAATATTCTTAAACGAGCAGTCAGTGTACGCGGACTGCAATACCTCACGTACAAAAACAGCCAGCGGCAGTTGTAATAACTTGGGTGACCAATTTGTCAATGAGTTCCTTCTCAGATGTTCATTGTGAAAAGCTGCTTCTTCAATGAATCGACGTCACTTTACCACGTGACGCCACTCTCAAGCTTAAAATTCCCGATAATCGGTGTAACATTCAAACTTGCCGCTATACCAATATGAAAAACCATATATATAATTTATGCGCACCACAGAGTGTCCAGTTTTCGATGACAATCAAGATATGATTATGACACAAATGACCTATTCCCGTAACTGTACTATGCATAGATGTGCCTCTTATTAACAACTTTCACGATATTATTTACTTTAATCTGTAAAGTATTTGCTAATGTTACCTGACACCTTCAGTCGCTTTGCCAGCATGCTGTGCGCAAACCACCGCTGACATCACCACAGGCATTTGTCACTGAGAGTTATGTCCCCTTGACCAAATTTGAAACCGCAGAGGGCCCTGGCAGGGAGCTTTCGTTCAGCGTTTTAGTTGAAGTTTGTCGTCACCACAATTTTCACGACAGACAACCTGTAGAGAGCTATCTGCTTTACTCTCTTTCTATATATATATCAAATAAGACATGTAAATCCCAATACATGTACCGGTATACAAGCTCATATGGTACATATCCTTTCTGGTAGGCCTATCCATTCACTCATCTATGCCATTCTCAGACAAGGAATTTTTCAAGATTTCTCGGCTTGCAATGTTTACGGGGGCCTAAATTAATGACAATATGCGGTGGATATCGCATTCCTTAGCTGGCCTACGTATGACATGTAAACGTCGCTGGTTTACGCCCGGCACTCGATCCGCATGTTATACATTCATTCAAGGCAGATTAGGTGTGGAACCTATGATTTGATAGCTGTTTTCTAGGATCTGCATCTAGCTCTTGCTGTTCTGGAGGTGATAGACAATAAGCGACAAACGTGCTTGTGTGGCCTTTGTCATGTTGAGCTATGTCGCCTGTTTTCATTGCTGTCTAGGTCATGTTGAGCTATGTCGCCTGTTTTGCATTGCTGTCTTTGTCATGTTGAGCTATGTCGCCTGTTTGCATTGCTGTCTAGGTCATGTCGAGCTATGTCGCCTGTTGCATTGCTGTCTTTGTCATGTTGAGCTATGTCACCTGTTTGCATTGCTGTCTTTGTCATGTTGAGCTATGTCGCCTGTTTTGCATTGCTGTCTTTGTCATGTTGAGCTATGTCGCCTGTTTGCATTGCTGTTTTTGTCATGTTGAGCTATACACGCTGTTTTGGATTGCTGCCTTTGTCATGACGGTTTATGAGAAGACTGGCAATGTAGTACACGTGACTTGCCAGAGAGCAAAAGTGGGTCAAGAACTGACCCAAGTCACCATTGCGAGGGAAATGTATTTATTTATTTATTTATTTATTTATTTGATTGGTGATTTACGCCGTACTCGAGAATATTTCACTTGTACGACGGCGACCAGAATTATGTTGGGAGAAAACCGGGCCGAGCCCGACGGAAACCTCCCTCCATCAATGGTATACGTAGATATGTCAGAGTCAAATACACGCACGGTACGCGGTCATTCACAACAGAAACAATACGTTTATTAGTATGTATGTATGTATGTATGTATGTATGTATGTATGTATGGATGGATGGATGGATGTATGTATGTATGGATGGATGGATGTATGTATGTATGTATGGATGTATGGATGTATGTATGTATGTATGTATGGATGGATGGATGGATGGATGGATGGATGGATGGATGCATGCATGCATGCATGTAAGCATGGATGTATGTGTGTATGCATGCATGTGTATGCGTATGCATGCATATATGTGTGTATGCATGCATGTATGTGTGTAAGCATGTATGTATGTTTGCTTGGGGTTTAACGTCGTGGTTTATTCGTACATAATATACATGTAGCCATTGAATGGTTGCAAAATTAACGTTTGTAGTCTCGCGTTCTTTACATGCATTATGGCATAGTTAGTGTGGTCATGAACAAAAAATTATGCGACAATGAAACTTTTCCACCTCTGCAGTGTACATCGTCCAGGCAAGTTTACCCATTTTCATTAGGCATTCAAGCTAGGTACAGAATGCTATTTTTGGTAAAATAAGAAATGGACAAATTAGCTGTCTTTGTTCTTCAAAACTGGAATTTGTCCGCTTTCATGAACATCATTTCTACAGAGCCTAAGAGTTTTGGTCAGCATACAGCTGATCTACTTTCATTTATACGCTTCAAGTAATCTCTTTTATACCCAAAACTATTAAATATGGTTTCTTAGTGATTCTTTGACGTGACGTATAACTAGACAATACAGTACGAATTAGTTTGGTGAATGAAATACAAAAAAGAGGGAAGAATCATCTGCACATTTTCTGTTGATTCTTGTCTCATGATTTATTTACATAAAAAGGTTACCAATAATTCCCTTCGAACGGATCTTCCTTTAGGAAATCGCGCTAAGGTTATGAGCAGAAAGGTTACCCTTTAAAGCCCTTCACAAGAATCTGAATGATGTATATCGAACCCGTCGAGACACCGTAATGATCTGGATTCTCATTTCTCACGGATTCGGGTTGTGTTATTAGCCCTTCTGAATGGAATGGAAATCATGATGAACTGTGCAGGAATGTGCAGGAATATATATATATATATATATATATATATATATATATATATATATATATATATATATATATATATATATATATATATATATATATATATTAATGCCTTTTGATCGTGGAACTCAGCAATACCGAACCCTTGTGGAAATCCCGATAACACTGGCGGAAAGATTGCTCCTGACTGCCCTTCGCGTGGATTTGAATTAGGCTGAACTTAATTCCCTTCTTGACACAACGACATGAACGGATGCCCGGCACACTTGTGTGGGTAACGCTGAACCCTTTGTGGAAGTCGCAATGAGATGCCCTCGATGGTTAACAGCCTTGTTCACATCTGGTTCATGTTTTTCTAATGACGAAGCTACAGACGATGCATTTGTTATCTAGACAGAACGGTTCAGGACTTGTTAGTGTAAGTAAAGTATGTACATGTATCAATATAAACAATGAAGTTTCACTTTCACTTTTTTTCGTTTTGTTTACTCTGTGATACATCAGTATTCACACACACATATTATAACGGGCCTACATGCAGGTCTGACGCATAACAGGCGCGTAAAAACCTACAGATCTCCATGTACGTGCAGGATAATACAGGTTAATGACCTCCCGGGCTATATCTTTATTGTATGGTATTCTATTTGTGCCATGTTTCAACCACCCAAACTCGACGCACCCGTAAACCGAAGTAGTTTCAAAAGTCCACTTATCCTTTTTTGCGTCGAATTTTCACATATTAAAGCCCCATTGCAAGCGCAGCACAATGACCCTGGAGCCTCTCACCAATGTGATCGCTGTGAGTTCAAGTCTAGCTCATGTTGCCCTCCAGTCGTACGTGCTTGGGTAGGTCTTCCAACAACATGTGGATGGTCATGGGTTTCCTAAGGGTTTTGTCCGTTTTCTTTCCGCCGCCATGCTTACCGCCGTCTTATAAGTGAAATATTCTTGAGTGCGGCGTATGGTATAAATGAATAAATAAATCTGGAACTATTTCAAGAAAGCATTGTAATTTTTTCAAACCCAACTGAAAAGTATATACGTACCTGATGATATACCTTTAGTTAAGTAATTTCACTTGAGTAAATTTTATCACTTAGTTCATTATGTTGTTAAAAGACATGCGCTCGTCCAAAATACGCAATAATCTGAAGTGTCCTGTTCGGTCCTGCAAGTCCATCGTAAAGTATTTGGACACCTTAATTTCACAGAAACGGTTACCACGTCAAGTTGGCTTCATGAACTCATGAGCAAACAAACAAAGGTATTTTCTCAGTCAGACTTATAAAAAATCATGTTTGATATTTATTAACAAAATACATTTATGTAAATTTTATACACCTTAAAATATACAAATAAAGTATTTACAGATCAAAGGAGCATATTTATAGAATTTACAGATCAGAGATGCATTGTTTCTGCATGTGTTGCTTTTTTTTCAGGGTAAATCGTAATATAAGTTAGCACTTTTGTCTTCATTTGCCTGTGATAAGAGACAAAAACATCTCATTTTGTAGAGATTAATATTACGCCATACACAAACGTATTTGTTTTAGAAAATATCATACTGGTGCTATATTTGTTTTAGAATCAAATGCGTTTTGCATGAATTTGAAAACAATTAATAAATGCAAGGCTGGGAATGGGCTGAAATTAAAAACGGAGAAATGACAAAGAATTATATATATTTAAAAAATGGGCACAAGCCATTTGTAAGTGTTTCACACTTATATTCTGTGAGTACGCTTTTTGTACGACTATGATTATATGAGTATTAAAGTTATCAATTTAAAAATCAGGTCTATGTTTAAAACCTACACGACTAGGCCCTGTATGGCAATCTGCATACACAACCTATTCACTCACTGTATAACCAGTAACGTATAGCATTGCAAGCATGCCGTGACGTCACTGGTAAGCGTGCCAATCATTTACCCCGCGATTTCATATTTGACTACCTTGCCAATTATGCTTGTTTCAAATCGTAGTTCCGCCACCAAGATCCATGACTAGACGCTCACGCATTCGATCAGGGGAGACAACTGATTTAATAGTACAAATCACAACACCATGTAACGCACTTAGCGTCTTTCCATCGTACTCACAATGTGGGATGGATATGACAGGTATTATCACAGTCTTCGATTGTCAAAATCTGTTGTCGTTCCCATCACAGCCACCGTATATAAACCGCTCACACTCTTTTGTCTTTACATTAAAGAAATAGCGCGGCATGCGTCCTCGGCACTTTCCGGTCCTCTTCGGTAATGAACAGATCTCCGGCAACCTTCCGGTAGCTGGACAACAACTACAACATGGAAACCGCCAAAGTGAAAACATAACACCATACTCACAACCTTCACTCCTGCCCCCACCCACCAATTCAGTAACGACAATGGTCAAAGTTACATAGTACGTGATTTAAACTTTAACAACCTTTTGAACAATGCACACTCTATTCCCATATCGGTATACTGAACAAAGCCCCCTTGAACAGAAAGTTATTTGAACAATTTTCCATTTATTAACAGTGTTACAACATTCTGTATTATCTGCACTAACCATCTGTACTTTTGTATAATCTTCCCCATTTTAAACACTGTTACTTCGTATCTTGTTCCAGTTTAAAACAATGTACCTTCTTGTTTCACGTTTTAAGCTGCTAATTTTTATACCTTATTCTTGTTACTCTTATCATGCTGGCTTTCTTTCCGGCCGTAAGTGGGAAGGTCCTGCCAGCAAACTGCGGATGGTCGTATGTTTTCCCCGGGCTCTGCCCGGTTTCCTCTCATCATAATGCTGGCCGCCGTCGTATAAGTGAAATATTCTTGAGTACGACGTAAAACACTAATCAAATAAATAAATAAATTATTACTCTTATTTTTAACATTGTATCTGTATATCCCTCTTCTTGTTTTTTAAATAGTATTCCTCTACATCCTCTTTCTGCCTTGAAAAGTATCATTTTCCTGTTGTTTAGGCAGCTTTGCCTGTTTCTGTTTCAAACATTCTATTTTTGTATTCTGGATACTGTTTTAAACATTGTATCTTTGCATCCTGTTCCAGTTTTGAACAAAAGGTACATTTGTCCCATATTCCTTTTTGAACATTGTATCTTTGTGTCCTGTTTCCTTTTTAAACAGTAAACTTTTACACCCTGATACCGTTTGAAACAATATGAACAATGTACCTGTATCCTGTTGTGAACAATGTGTTGTATCCTAGTCTTGTTTTTAACAACCTTTTGTATCCTGTTCCTGATTTACAAAGCCTTTTGCATCCTGTTCCTGATTTACACAACCTTTTGCATCCTATTCCTGATTTACACAACCTTTTGCATACTGTTCCTGATTCACACAATCTTTTGCATCCTGTTCCTGATTCACACAGCCTTTTGCATCCTGTTTCTGATTCACACAACCTTTTGCATCCTGTTCCTGACTTACATAACCTTTTGTATCCTGTTCCTGATTCTGTTCCTGATTTACACAACCTTTTGCATCCTGTTCCTGATTTTACACAACCTTTTGTATTCTGCTCTTGATTTGGAACGGCGTACTTTGAATCATGTTCCTGTATTCTTGTTTTAATCCGTTTACATTTGTACCTTGGTACTGCTTTGGCTTGTTCTCTTACCGCTTAGTATTACCACCCCCCCCCCCCCCTCCCCAAATAGGGGGATACTTTGTTTCTTGTTCCTTTCTTCAACATTTTGCACATGCCCAATATACAATATTCTGTAATGACCCCTTCGGTTGTCTAATGGTTGGAGCATCCGCCTCGAAGTAGGAGACACGGGATCAAACCCGGGTTCGGGTTTATAACAAAGGCTTTAAAAAGTGTTGTTGTAACTTACCGGTCTCAGTCAGTTTGCCATGGTTAGCCTCCCCGAACATCGCACTTTTTCTGATTTTGGTAAATATTCTATCGCATTCTCACTTTGAAATTTTTTCGAACTGCTGTCCGCTGAATCTTTTGGAGAGCCTGGAATGAGAACGATTACAATCGGGAATTATATATAAACAGACGATTCGCTGAATTATTAAAAGATGTCAGTCCGAGGTCCATTAGCCTCTTGATCTGCCAAGTGAGATCACTGGTTCAAATTCGTTTTGCTTCTGCGGATTCTGCTGCGGCATTTGAGTTCACAACAAAATTTTGTAAATTTTAACAAATCAGACGCGATTTATTCATATAACCCCAAAAAGGCATCCGTTTTCGACGTCATCCGAACCCTCGTTTGCCTTTTAGCCATATCTGAGCGTGGGGGTACGAGTGAAGCCACTTCATGTTTCCGGGACCCGGCCCGGATAGCACAGTTGGTAGAGCGTCCGCTTCGGAACCGGTAGATCTAGGATCAATCCTTGATCGAGTCACACCTAAGATTTTTAAAAGAAGTTGTACATTCCTCGCTTGTCGTTCAGCATGAAGGGGATAGTGCAAGGGGATTGGTTGACCCGTATCAGTAGAATGGCTCGGGGCGGGGCGGCTTACTTGCCTTCGGTAAGTCGTCTCAGTGAAGCAGCATTAAATGAAAGAGCGGTGGAAATCCGTCCTGAAACAAGGAGGCACATTACACGTACATGCACACTAAGGATTCCTTCGTCGTCATATGACTGAAAAATTGTTGAGTACGACGTTAAACCCCAAGCACTCACTCACTCACACGGTTTCTCTAACATGGCGTATCTCAAGGCCTCGTAAGAATTCACAATTAAAAGTTGATTTATCAAAAACGTCAAAACAAATTGGCAACCTGTGAACGTTAAGGTCTGTTTTCATCCTTCTTCCGAAATAATTCAGGCTAAATTATGTGCTGTCTTTTCTGTTAACGTGTTACGGTTGATGATAGAACTGCATGTATATATAAAATGAGGCCTGTTTTTCGTTCCTTATATGACGACAGAACGATGTCAAACAATCTCTTTCCTTGAATGCCTTAAGATATATTATGTGATGGGATGTCATGGTCCGAGCCGTATAAACAAACCGGAAATCTGCATTATTTGGTCTTACTTAAGACTTGAAAAACTCAGTGATTTTGGCATTTTCCCTTTATTTATACAAACGATCCATATAATTCATGCACTCAAAAACTTCATCTGTTAAAATTAACAGAATTACAGTTGTAGAATGCATCCTGTTATTATAACACAATATTCTGTCATATTCCACATAATACCCTGTCAGTCTAATAGAATCTTTATGTTGAATAAATGGAATATGAGTGTTACATTTTTTAACAAAGCAATCTGCTGCGGTATCAGAATTCATTCTAGCATCACTCAGATAACTGACTTTCTGTTGAAATTAACAGATTAATTTTGGGGGTGTTGTATCATGACTGTAACTGGGTCTGTTGCCAGTTCTGTGTTTTACCCTTTGCTTTCCAGGGAGGCTGCATTATAAATATTCATAGGGATTATTTTGCATGGGACCGCCGAGAAAACGTTAAACACCTCACGTCTCTCTCAGGGAAATCAAGATGTGAGCCAAAAAATACCTTGGTTACGATATACATTTAATTAAATCCAAGTCAGATATGGTTTAATAAATTTTATTTGACAATATAACTACACAGTTAGAGAGCCGAAACTTTCAATTTCTTTTTTTGGTATAGCATAGATATAGGTAACCGGACCAGTAATTGTATGTGAGCCGGATGAAAGGCGTGCTGAACACAAAACACGCTGTGCTGTCACAAAGAGGTGATATGTATACACATGTTAGCATTTGACAAACAAACAATGCCTGGCAGGAAGAAGACGGCAAGAGCACAGTTTGTGAATGAATGAGGGAAACCCGGGCACATGAAAGGTACGCGCGGGGAAGGAACGGACAATCGACGGGAGCGATTAAGCCGTGTCAATATTCAGTGCTGGTTTAATGGTTGTATGGCCATGTGCTCTGCGGTTAGAGGGTGAGGGGGACAGAGCGGGACACAGGGGCACGGGGAGACGTGTGTAACAATGGGGTGAAGCCGCGCCAGGTACCCAGTGAGGGACACTCCCCTGGGCCGAGACGGCCGTACTGGGCAGGGCGACAGGACTATCGTGGACCTTCTCCTTGCGCGCGGATGTCATTATCAACACGGCTTTTCACGCTCGCAGCGCAGGAAAAACACAGGCGGAGCTGTCGGCATACTATTTTATGTATTTACCATTAAACCTAGTTTAACCTTTTTGCTATGGGGTGTAGAATCGGTAAACAGTCAGCCCGTGTGGGCAGGCACATGCGATCCGGCACCGACTTGTACCGACTTCATAACAAACAGTTAAATGAACATCAGCAGATTATAACTACTAATATTGTCACATCAATGTCATCCACCTGTCACCTTATACACCCGTTAACACCAGAATATGAACTGAGGACCTGGCATATCTTATACGCGCAAGGCACAACTGGATGGTGAAATACGACATATAGGATGACATTTAAGTGCTGTTTCTTTTTTTATTTTTATAAACATGTACTGTAATTGTCAAGAGAAATATATACACTATACATGTATCTATATATTTTATAGATGCAGAGATTTATAAACTATTATACGTTGTCATAGGCAGAGAGCTATACGAGTATTCTATTTAGGCCAATATGGATTTGATGCTAAAATGACGAGACATTTTGCACGATATATGCGACAATAAGTCACCGTGAGAGTTGACGAAAACCATTGTGTTATATTGGGCGCTATAGGAACCGTCAAATCGACTGTATTCAGCGAAAGATGAATTTGAACTCGCGCCTCCATTAAGTTGTTGTCTGCCTGGTCAGCATAATTAAAAGCATGAGTATATCTCTGATTTAATTTAGACAATGCATTTCGGCCAAAGTGGAGCTGAAACAGTTCACCAGCACAATTAGAAGTTTCACTATATAGATCGAATTTAGCAGATCGACATTAATTAAATAAATTGAACTATATATAGTGTTTAAAATTATTGTGAATAGTTTAAAACGAACTTTTTGTTAATATTTATCACAAGGAAATTTATATTAATCACCTCTAGACTACTATAACAGCACATATATAGGAAAAATAAATGCATGCTTTGAAATATTTACATGCACTTAAACCGCCGACCCTTGGGAAGTTACTGGTGAACTTTTCTCCCGTGTGAAGATATGCCCACGATACACTGACGGAAGACATCTTCATCAATGAGTGTTACAATGTATACACGACCGCGTACCAAGGCCGCACTGGCTGGGTTTGAACATTTTGAAAATGTCCAATAGCTATATACATTTATTTCATGTATTTGACTGTATGAAGTTTTACACCGAACTCAAGAGTATGTCAATTATACACGACGGCGACCAACATTATGATGGGAGAAAACCAGACAGAGCGCAGGGGAATCCACGACCATGCAGAGGTTTCCTGGAAAACCTTCCCACGTATACGACCGGGGAGGAAGCTAGTATGAGCTGGACTTGAACTCACGCTATACGTGTAAGCCCACATATGCATAATATGTATGTGTAAAGAAAGGTAAACGTCTTTCCGTTGCAAAGGCAAGTTTACACACAGCGTGTTCACGACAATTTTCATCCTCCGTGAACGAGGGTCAATGGTCAGAAATGATAATTAAGAATTGGCTTATACACGAATATATTGATAGCTACCATGCACCTACATATAGGGTCCTGTACCTGCGATTATATTACATCAATGTTACAGCTTAATTACCAGTTAACATATAAGGGGCTGGTCGAAATGCCTATCCTACAAAATGTTAATCTGTTTAGCGAGAGCACGTCTGTTTGATGAGGAGCAGCGACGGCTCACGGCCTCCAGGTCGGGAAGTCCCCGACCGGCCAGTTGCAGTGGAGGCCAGCGCTCGGCTGTACTCGCCTGCACCCGACAATCGCACCGACGGCACAAGCCGTCCATGGCCTTTTCTTTCCCACACAATCCACCATGTTTTATCAGCGTACGACTGATAGTACCGCTTCGTGTCATTCGCCTGTCGGAACGTCATCTGGCATGACATTGTTTCAATCACCGCCTATTTAAGCCATTTCCTAAATGGGTCTGTTTGCATCCGTACATACATCTAGTTTAAAACGCACTTGTCGTATCTTGCTAACGCACGCACGCTTTAAATACGTGTCGAGGCGCGGTTTGAGACTGGAAAGAACGAGATAATAGCTGGGTTTTAAACTTCTGTTAGGTATACACACATAATTCTTACTTCTACCTGGTTAATTAATGTAGGCCTATTTCAGTTTTAAATAAAATGACATGGCTATTTTATAACATTTTAAATTTTAATACAGGGTGTGACATATGTTTTGATTAACACCGCTATCCCATTCACGACCATTACTAATTGTTAAAATATTAATTTTCACTGTTCATTAAATAAAATCTATATAAATACATATCCAATAAACAATTAATAGCGAATAAAATAATAATTTTAAGAAAAAAAAAATCAATCTATCTATTAATATTAAATCCAGCTCAACTAATACCCTATTTAATAATGAAAGTATTGTTACACCTGGTGTAATGAACTGTGTATAATTCATATTGATCAGAAGCAAACAATTAAAAGAAACATTAGCACTATGTATAGCGGCGATTAATTGATATATACATTCCATGCAAGATGTAACAATAAAATCCCCTTCGACTTTGCACATTTGTTATTAAGCCTTTTTTTATATATCAAACTTAACGCATGACCATGTGGGTCTGTTAAGTCACTTGTAGCTTACCTAATGCTGATACGTTCTTCAACTTGGCCTCCTCAGCATCTTGTTGTTTAATTATGTCCTCGCTTTGGTAAATCAGTCGGTGATCGGTGGATTTTTCTTTAACACTCAGCGTGGGCACCAAACAACAGAGCAAGAATAGACAGAGTCCAGATGTGAACGTCATATTGTCCCCATCTGTCTTGTCTAAGTCACCTGAGCCAATATATACCCCACCTGTCCTTCTCCCATATCAACGATGTTGGACATGAAAGGGGCGGTACCTATGCGCGGAGTCTCCGCGAGATGGCGCTGCGCTCTCCACATCCGGTAACGTGGGCACAGCCAAACAGCCGTCAACATGTAAGTCTGCTGAATTTGTCAAACCATATTTCACCGTTTATATTTAAATTTGACGGCCAAATAGACACTGATTTTGTTCTTGTGGTTTCAGGTCGAAAGTAACTTTCAAGATTACGCTGACTTCGGATCCTAAACTTCCGTACAAAGTGTAAGTTACAGAAAGAATTTGACAGTTCGCTAATCGTCGATGACAACAACAACGTGTACTTTTTGTACCGGTAATGACCACGTAAACAACAGTATATTATAATAATATACCAGCAACATTGAACAATTATCCACTGCCACGTGACCAAAACAGTAACACTTTACCACCCCCAGAAGTGACCCCAATTCTGTTTCAGTCAAATTACATGATGGGGTCCATTCTAAGCAATTTCTTATTTTTTTATTTATTTATTTGATTGGTGTTTTACGCCGTACTCAGGAATATTTCACTTATACGACGGGGGCCAGCATTATGGTGGGAAGAAACCGGGCAGAGCCCGGGGGAAACCCTCGACCATCCGCAGGTTGCTGGAAGACCTTTCCACTTACCAGGCATTTCTAATATGTTTCCTAACCAGATGTGGATATTCGCTATGCGCAGGCAGTTAATCTAAAATGTACTCAGAAACCCGTCCAAAAGCTACTGTTTATGTATTGAGGCCATTGTTTATGTTGATGATCTGTCTGGTAAACGGAAATGAATAATCTTACCTTTTTCTCCCTTTCCAGTCTGAGTGTTCCAGAACAAACACCTTTCACAGCTGTCTTGAAATTTGCAGCAGAGGAAGTAAGTGATCATTAAATATATGATTTCTTAATTGCATGAGATCTAGTGTGTAAAAGAAAGGCGGTAACAGAACAAGCTTATTACTGAGTATCAGCCAAATTGAACTAAAGTAGCTAACATAAATGTATTTGATCCTGAGATGTATCTTTTAGATGCGTGACTCTCCACCCTGTATTGTCCAGTCTTGAATGAACTTGTGAGACTCCTGAAATGCTGATTGGGTTTATTGGTTGGACAGTAGATGGTTGAGAGTATGAGAACTGATGGCATGTGACAGATTAACTTACTTTAAATCCTCAACAAATTCCACCAATAAAGAACAACCTTTGATGCTATTTGGGGAGAAAAAAATTTCATTATATTTTGAAGAATAAAATGTATTGTTTATGTAGGGACCTTTCAAAGGAATTACATAATAACCTGTATAGATCAACCAACATGCCTGTAATTTGCTGAAACATTCACCATGTCTGTGGGCTAATTTGCTAAGTATTTAAGGTATGGTTAATCAAAACTGATTTTAAGATGGATTCTGGTAATCTTCTTTGAATTGTTTAATATATTATTGGGAAGTTTTATTAGAGAAAATTTTATTTTTTTATGAAAGGTTACTTACAGACATGTAGGAAATATTAAATGTCTTCTAATCAGTAATTATGACTTCTTGTTCTCAAAGGCTGACTATAAGAACTCCACGATTTTCATGTTACAGTTCAAAGTTCCCCCAGCAACAAGTGCTATAATAACTAATGATGGTATAGGAATTAACCCAGCTCAAAATGCAGGTGAGTTGTGTGATTTAAGTCCTGTCCGGAAGTGTGCTGTTATATGAACCACATTGGCATTCTAAAAGACGATCCTTAAAAATTCTTTGTTGGGCATAACCGACCCCTTGTGGTGAATAAATACACACGTGTAGTGTCGGTTGGTATGGATTTCATTTGTCTTTTATTTACGCTAATAAAACAAAAAACACTAAAAAACAAGGATTATAAATAAATTGACATGAATAAAAAAGAATCATTTTAAAGACCTAATAGGTCTCTGTTTTGGTCTGTATGGAGATGCCATACTGAAACATGTTTTTAATTATGGCCTAGTAGATTGCAGTCGGGTGACAATTGCTATTTTCTGCCTTAAACTTGGGAACTATAAATATAGATATTAAGTATCTGTTGTGTTAAGAAATGTCTCTCTTAGCTTGAACTTTTGGGTCCTAAAACAAAGCCTTATAATGAAGTGTTTAATTTTTACTTAAGGTTAAAATGAGAATTGTTTGTTAAGGTGGCTCCGAATGTTTTGTCTTGCAGGAAATGTTTTCCTGAAGCACGGGTCTGAGTTACGATTAATACCCAGAGATCGAGTAGGATTCTCCTGACCACACCCTGTTGACCTAGAAAACAACTTGTAACCTCTCAAGTCATCACTTTATCTCATCCACAAGTTCAACTTAGTTCTCCTCATGTGCAGAACGTTAAAGGAGAAGAAAATTTAAAAAATGGCACTTTTGGCTGAAAAGAGCACATCTGGTGGTGCCTGCTGCGTAATTTTGGGATTTTTTTCTCGCCATACACGTAAAGCCTGAAAACGGCGAAGCTGGCATAAATTTTCGTGTCCTCCATCTTTAATAACCTGTAATTTATGCTGGGGATGTGTTGCTTCTCAGCCAATGAGAGTCGTTAAAACTGCCGGCTTATTCGTGTAAACATGGAACCTACATCCAAGATTCCGGTTTCGCGATCGTCAAGCGGAAAGAAGAGTTCTACCGGAAATGTACGAACTGCACTTCTGTGGTTTCCGCAGAAATTCTCCTCCTAACACCCAAGACTTCAGGACTAGTTCTTAGGCAAAATGGAGTCGCCCACAGCAGATTTTGGCTCTGAATTTATTTATAATTTATCAACTTGAGAAACATATTAAAAAATTTTTTTATGGCATGCACATGCCAGGAAATGCATACTCTTTTTTGTTTGATATTTAAATTTTCTTCTCCTTTAAGGCAGGCTTTCTGACAATGTTGAACTTGGTACAGGAGAACATTGAACTTTGTGAAAAAAGGATATTAACTACTGTTGCTTTGATTTATTTATTTATTTATTTGATTGGTGTTTTATGCCGTACTCAAGAATATTTCACTTATACGACGGGGGCCAGCATTATGGTGGGCAGAAACCGGGCAGAGCCCAGAGGAAACCCACGACCACCCGCAGGTTGCTGGAAGACCTTCTTACTTACAGCTGGAGATGAAGCCAGCATGAGCTGGACTTGAACTCACAGCGACCGCATTGGTGAGAGGCTCCTGGGTGATTACGCTGCGCTAGCGCGCTAACCAACCAAGCCACGAAGGCCCACTGTTGCTTTAATGATGGCTACAACTAAAAATGCTTCCTGATACACTTCTGGAAAAGATGATTCATTGCTGAAAATTAAAATATATAATAAAGGTTATTGTTTTATGCTTAGGTACTATCTCATTTTATCATAAAGCAGAGGTGACTAATTGCACAGGCTGCTACCCTTGTGTTGTTCTGAGCATAATGAAGTTTGAATTTAGTTGTGTTTATTTTAAGTCTTCGTTGTGAACAGTAGAATTGTGTAGTAACTGGTAAATGTGATCCCATGTCTTGTCATGTCTAGGTAATGACTTGGATGTGAATGCACATGAAATATGCCTTTATCGTGAGCTGAATCAAGCAGGTCTTTGGCTCACTCTGTCCATCAAAGCTTGACATTGTATCTTTTAACATGGGCTGGTTAGTCAAATTTTGGACACGTCTTTTAACATGGGCTGGTTAGTCAAATTTGGGCCTCATTGATGATTGTGAACTGATATTTGCTCTTGAAGAAATAAATTGTGATGAGTGGGGCGATCAGTGGCTGGTCAGCAAGTCTAGACAACAGAAGGTGTGTTTGTGTGTGTGCATCAAACTGAGGGACGCATTAGTGTGTGTGTTTTTTTTTTCTCAGATATTGTTAATAAGAACTTAAAACAGATATACCCTAATTCTTCAAGCTTTTCAACTGCCTCTGCAAACCAATATTTTGAAACATTCTGACAGAGCTATGGGTTGTAGAGAACTAATTTTCATAGTTTTACGAAGCCCGCATCTATAGTGACACAAGCAAATCATTTTAGAAGTATATGGATAATGAGATTTACAGTAAGCAAAAACTGAAAATGCAAATTGTCATTTTGTATTTTATGTCCACCACTCAACACCGGCTCACCTATTGGTGTTCAGGGATTTCAGGTACCTGGCACAGTGCAATGCTTTTCTTTTCCCGTAGACCAGAACACTGTCATGTAAATGATGGATTCTCAAATATGGGTTAGATCACCTGTCAATCAAACATGTTGTAGGCTAGACTGGGGTGGGGTGTGGGTAATGAGAGACAGTTACTATAAAACCCTTGTATAGTTGAAGCCCCCAAAATATCTCTTCCAATTACAAGGAAAAAAAATTAGAATATATTAATTCATGTATAATGTCTGTATGTAGACATATTATAGTCAAGGAAGTATTTTATCTGAGTTTCTTTTCTGTTAAAATTTGTGATTTTATTGTTGACATGAAATTTGTGGACAACCTGTGAAATCATCTAATCCCTTTTATTATGATGTGCACAACATAAGCTTTGTGAAGTACCTATAAAACTATGTAGGCCTAAGTCCTATTTTATTGATGGCATTGTTTATTGTTCATCATTTTTGTATTTATTAGGTAAACATGATAGGAATACTGCAACCTGCCAGTATATTCATTAGCCCATTGGTTGCTTTATCATCAGCTGGGTCATCTACAAACTAGCTGTGTCTGTCTCAGCCATTAAAGCAGTTGGTAGTTACATGTACTTAAATCTGCAAACATCAAAAATTTATAATGCTAATTCCTCACCCTGTATCTTACTGATCTGCTGATGATGATTTTTTTTAAATCCACAAATCGCAAAAAAAAAAACGTGTAAAATGACATTCACCTTTATGGTTTTGGAACATTGTTCACCGACTTGAACTTTGTTCACGAACAGTAGCTTGCTCAGAAGCAGAAAATACTAAATATTTATATGAGCTGGTTTCATGTGCACTCAGTTAAGTAAGCCCTAAACTACCAAGACAAAATATGTTGTTGATGTTCAAAGTGCATTTAGCTAATGGCTACTTAACACTAAATACATTTCATGAAACCGTCTGATGAAACAATTTGTGTGAATTTACTGTTTTATGTATAATACATGAGATATAACCAAGTTAAGTAACTTTATAATCACTGTAATTCTGATTTTCAGTTTCCTTTAAAGCTGAACTCTGTGAAATGTGATTAATTTTAAGAAGTTAAATTCAGAAAATGCTTAATAAAAATGGTTTTATCGATATGCTTCACAAACAGTCGTCTCCCTTTGCTCAATCAGTATAGTGCTTCAACATGATCAGTTCCTAAGATTTTTCTGGTTTCTTCCTAGGTAGAACAATTTTATTTATTTATTTGATTGGTGTTTTACACCGTACTCTAGAATATTTCACTTATACGATGGCGGCAAGCATTATGGCGGGAGGAAAACCGGCAGAGCCCGTGGAAAACCCTTGACCATCAGCACGTCGCTGGCAGACTTTCCCAGGGACGGAGAACAATTTTAAGATTCGATTTATGTTATTGGTGTAGAATATTGACATGTGACCCGCCCATTGTGTAAAGTGAACCCTAGAAATAAAATATGAGCAAAACTGTGTAACGTCAGTCAAAAGCCATTTGCAGTCCAATGTCAAGAGGTTTCACTGTTTGTAAGGTATGTGATGATTACATTTGATAAACCTGACAGTCATCATGTATCAAATGAAATATTTATGACGTAAAACATCAGTGAAATAAATAAATGAATAAACTATTTAGAACGGTTCTTGGGTTAGATGGTTAAGTACATGTATGTATGTGTGCTCTGGTTTAGCGTTAGACTTAACAACTTTTCAGTCATTTGACGAGGAGTAAATAGGTGTGTGTACTTATACTGCGTCTTTTTGCGGTAGAGTCCATGCTGCTGAAATGGTACCTCCACTGAAATGTCATGCCGAAGACACCACAAATGACACCCCACCCAGTCACATACTGACACTGGACCAAGTAGTTCTGTTTCCTTGCTCTAACCGCTTAGTGCTGAGGGACAAGTAAGGCAGCAACAAATACCATTTTCAAAGTCTTGCTATGACCCAACCTGCTGGCGGATGCTTTAACCGTTTGGCAACCGAAGCAGTATAGAGGTTCTGATTTTTGATAAAACCCTTAATCGTCTCATTGTGATGTTTAGAGAACAATGGGAGGCTTCAGGATAATGAGTGACTGATGTTCAATGTTTACTCCAGAATATTTCAGGCTTATGGGTGGAGGAAACTGGGGTGCCAGCTGGCGTAAACCACTATCCATTGTCAATTAACTGACAAAACTTTCTGACGTGATGATCCACCAAGTGACATTGGCAGAGCAGAGAACTTCATGTAAGACCACTTCGATGGTGCTGGGCATGTCAGCTGCTTATTGCCACCAAAGTTCCCAGAACACTCGAATGCTTCGGGGGCCTAATGGTTAGATAGTTTGCCTTGAAGTCCAGAGGCCTGGGATCAAACCAGGGTTGGGTCACTCCAAAGACTTTATAAATAGTACTTGTTGCTTCCTCACTTCCTGCTCAGGACTGAAAAGTAAAAGCAAGGAAACAGGACTGGTTGGTCTGGTATCAGTATAATGTGACTGGGTGGGGTGACTGGTGTCTTCGGCATGATACTTCAGTGGCGGCAGCACTTTGGCACTTCAAGTATGAAGTCAAACTCCACATTCATGAGTCAAGAACATTCATGTCCGAGGTTAGGATTGAATACCTTTGGAGTCCACTCATTAAAAAAAAAGTATGTTGTCAGTATGCTGTCATGGATAACAAAACCAACTGCTAGAAAAATGTCCCAAAAAGCATTTATTTACTGAGTAACAAGATATACAATGTACAAGTAGGTCATGTCCACTCTTCAGATAAACATGGTCTGGTACATGAAAAGCATTGGCACAGACATCAAATGTCATAAAAAATATGTTCAATATTTGGATATAAAAATTTTGTAAATTCAACAAGGTAAAGATTGTGTTTATGTTATTTTTGATGTCCATGTGAAGAACACAAAACATACAAGGTATATGAACATTGTCAGCATGAAGACCAGATAAACATCTACAATCACTGGGTTAATATTCAGGGCTTGTATTTATCAAGGAACTTACCGTTTAAGTCATGGATTGCAATTATTGGAAAAGTCAGAGCCGAAAGAAACTCAAATGATGGCTGGGACACTGTTCTGAAGAGAAGAATCAGACTTCCTAGAGCAAAATCTTTTAACTGTAGATATGTTTAAATTTTTGACTTAAGTCTTAAGATTTATGGTTTGATAATTATGGGCCCTCTTAAATGTTACCTTCAAATACATTTTAACTGCTAACACCTTTACTGTCAAAATCAATGAATACGAAGTTATGAAATTATTTCCTGAATTTCATATTTGGTATATTCTCAAAGGCAGTGGGTTTTTTTTGGCTGATGGTTATGAGGTTGTAAAGTAACACCCACCTAATGCTCTCTTCAAAGCCTGTACGTATTTTTCAAAAGCGTCTAAATTGCCCCAAACTTTTAGGCCTACATGGGGACATATAGATTATTGACACTAAATTCATGTTAAATACATGGTTACAGGCACATGTAACACAGAAACGTGAGAGCAAATCAGATCTAAATATCGTAAAATGTAAATACATTTCAATAGCCAGGATGACAGTCAGTAAAAACAATAAGGAAGGACATCGGACCACTGTGTGTACATTGCAGAATAAGCAATATAGATTATAAAATACCTCTGGCCTATCGACAACACGTGACGAGATGCCACACAAATATTTAATAAACTCCAGTATTACTTACATCATAAACCTCCGGATACCACAGCAACAGAAAGATCTATAGCACATGCATCTAAATGTGTATAAATACTAGAACCTGTGGATGTTATATGTAATAATTTCAGAAACATTGCTTATAATAAACAGAACTGGACTGTATATTAAAAATGATACAATGTCACCAGCATTTTTTCACATCTGTCCGTGTATGACTTTGGTCATTTTTATTTAAATTAATGTGTATAAATACGATGTATTACGTCGATCTATCTTTAACAAGTTACAATTAAAGTTTATTAAAGTTAATTTTAATGTAGGCATTGGGTCTAAAAATTAACTAATGGGGACTTAAATTACAGCATTGGGATACTATCAGCATGGAAATAGTTCCTGTATGCCAAAATGTTTCAAAAAATGTACAACATCAGATGACAACAGATACTTAAAATGAACACATCATTTGAACTTTCACCATAAAAAGGTAATGTAACAACCCTAAGACCATACATGTAATTATAGCAAACCTTAATACCATGGCCATAGTAAAATGATGCCTTATGGCAAGCCTCTTACAATTATTAACTAAATATTGAGATTAACAAACATTTAATAAAACTCGATCTGTCCAGTAAATTATTGCACAAATATCTATATAATTGTTCATGCTACATAAATAAATAACATCAAGTCAAAATTTACAGGAGTTTTCTACAGCGAGAACCGGTAAATTAAAACTCTGATGGACTTCACAATTGCTCGGCAAATTTTGGCTTTTAGGAAAAACCATAATTGTGACATTGAACTCTAACAATAAAATGTAGTTCTTCAACCTTTTCACATGACTGTAAGGTGCTTATTAAAGCATACTCTGAAAGCAATATTCCAAAAGCTCTTGAATTGGCCAATCCAAACAATGTAGTTTTGTCTTCTAAATCAAATTAAAAATGTGCTTAAATTGCACTGAAAGTTGCTCTTTCACGTGTGAAAAGGTTGTGAACTTAAGGGTTATGTAGTTTTCTTGCAATCCATCCGAAGTCTAACACGTCTTTGGCACTGAAATGATTCACGGATTTATCACCACTCATCTGAAATCTACAATGTAGTCATTCACATCACCACGCTAAATAATCTTTCTTCAAAGCGTTGAAACTGTTTTCTCAAAAATGACAAAATACATGAAACACTATCAAACACTGGAATTGTTGAAGAAATAAAGACTCTCCTCTGTGCAATCTTTATTTGTAAGTGTTCGTGTTCAGAAAAAAACTTACCTTTTCAATTGATTGATGGATTTGTGTTTTAAGCCAAGGTAATCAAGAAGAATATATCACCAGCATAAACATCAACATATTTCTTAGCACTGCACCATTTCTTTAGACAGTGCATTTCTGACATGTTTTTGTTCCACAATCTAAGAGTGGGATTTTGAGTTTGGAGTTTTGTGTAGGTACAGTGTATAAGGCTTAAACTGCAGGCTGATTTACCGGTCTAATTCATTATGGCAAAATTCCAGAATTTATTTATTTGATTGGTGTTTTACGCCATACTCCAGAACATTCCACTTACACGACGGTGGTCAGCATTTTGGTTGGAGGAAACTGGGCAGAGCCTGGGGGAAACCCATGACTATCCACAGGTTACTGCTAGACCTTCCAATGCAGGACTTGAGAGGACGCCAGCATGAGCTAGACTTGTACACTGGTGGGAGGCTCTTGGGTCATTGTGCCATGCTGGCGTGCTAACCCCCCTCAGCCACGGAGGCCTCTGCAAACTTTCAGAACATTGGCCATGTATTAGTACGGGCAAGGCAGTAGTGGTGACTTGAAAACGAAATAAAATGTTTTCATTCAGTTACCATAACATTTTAATACCAGTACTTACCCTGAAACATATCAAAGTTCCCCACTGTTTTAGCATAAAGCACCTTCACACAGCTTTTGTATGAACACACAACAGTTTTAACATCCATACAGGGCAAAGCATACATGTAGCTTACCTGTACATTTGTTAACATATAAAACCCTAGCATTATGTAATATATGTTTGCATAGAATAACAGAATATATTAAAACAATGTATCAAAACAGTCCAGAACTAACTACAGATAATACGGATAGTATAACAGTTAAAATAACACGTGTCTTACAAGAAGAATAAACACCTTCACGTGACCTGCTTCCAGCTCACACAAGACCTTGTTGACAAGGTCTAATTTATCAAATACTATATGCTGAGGACATTTTATATCCTGTTGTTGCAAAAAAGCATGCTGAGGTGTTGTAGTTGTACAGAGAACAGAATACAAATAGTCCTTTTGTGAATGATAATGAAGACAGCTCCCCCAACACGTGTTTAAATCAAATAATCATCTCAAATAGATAGGTTAAACATATGTGACGAGAACAGATAAGCTTTTCTTTTTACACCCTGTCAAATGAGGCTCTTTCAAGTTCACTGTTGCCATCATCACAACCAAGTTTGTTTACACAGGAAGCATTCGTTTGTCAGGCACAAACCTTATCTTGTATCACTGACTCCTATGAAGAGGCCCCTTAGTCGGGAGGCACGCTTTAAGGCCGTTATTCTACATCAAACAAATACCTGCATTTATTCGGAGTGCAACTATGCATACCTGGATAAACATGCTGGCAAGTATAAATCAAATTTCATTGAACAACGGAACAGACTCCATGTACAAAACATAGAAAATGAACAGTTTAACAGATTCCAGATAAAAACAGGCTCAACCAACATCAGAATTGTGACTCCATGCACAAGACTTGATAAAATGTTTTGGTTTGTTGGCTCACTCAAGGCAGTACTGTTTTCCCATATAATATTTATGAAAGTAAACAATTCTTAACAGGAGGTCAAAATTACTCTGAAATTGATAACTTCATATCCGATTCAACATTCTGACAAGATTTATTCTTCCACATCAGGACGGCGATGATGGCCAAATATATCTGTGGAAATACCAAGATCTCAAGTTCATTTTTAACTTTGGCCTTGTATTATAAAATTTTGGTAAGCAATTCTTGTAGCACTAGTAGATTTAGTGCCACTAGAAACAGTTTCACAGGTTACTACCATCCTTCTGTCTCAAGACCAAAATTTATAACTGGCCAGGTGTGGTCATATGTATCTATATGTGAGAGATACATCAGCCCTGCAGCCTTCCCTTCATTACTGACAGCACTTCAGAACTGACAGGTGAGGTCACATATACAGATCTACAAAGCTTAATTTCCAGCCTCCCCCTCCTCCACCCACCGAGCCAGTTATTAAAAGTCCTATAAATGAGAGTACAGGTGATGTCATACACAGCTCACTGCCCCTCGCCTGGCTGCCTGATGGACGACCTTGACAGGTGAGTCACAATACACCACCCCCGCCCCTGCTCGCCACTCTGGAATGGACATCACGGTTGTCCAGCTGAAATATAAAGCACGTATACACAAAGTGATGCAGCATGTTATTTAAATACTGTTGTGCCGTTTTACGCCACACTTAGGAATTTTCGCTTTATGCACTATAAGGTAAAAGATGTTGGTAAGTTACACCATACCATAGTGGCAGAAGACAAGTGGTCTTCAATGAACATCAGATTGTGTAAATGAACACTCAAGTGTAGCTTATTATCGCCAAGGCCACACAAAAAATGAGAGCGAGAGAACACACAAATTCTCTGGCCATGGTGGGGTTTGAACCTGGTCCTATTCAACCACTGGACCATGGCTTGCTTCCCAGATCCAATTATGACAGTGTAATAATCTGTTAGTAGTAGACTGTTCTCAATGCTACCATACTTATAGTGCTTCGTCACCATAACAGGATGACAAAGGTACTAGCCATACACAACAAAAATTAGACAATGACGCTAAATATTTATTTGGATATTACAGTTACACAAAACCCTAATTCCTCAAAATTTCTGCATATGAAAGAGCAACTTTAAGCGCAATTTATGCACATTTCTTAAACTACAATGGTTGGGTTGGCCAATTTCAGGTCTTCATGAAAATTATAATTTTATCAGTCTACACAGAATCATGCCCTCAGGAGATGCTTAAATAAAACACCTTGCAAACATGCGAAAAGGTTGAAGAATTACAGTACTCATTTTGTGTATGTCTTAAAAGGGAAGCCAGGGATGGCATTTATCAAGCAACTTAAGAGTTAAGTCATAACCTGCAAGGGGTTGGTACATTGTTTTGCAGTAAAGAATCGGTGTACAAATTTTCTAGCACAAAATATTTGTAGCTGTGTTTGATTTGTAGACTTGAGTCTTGAGAGAATTGATCAATATCGACCCAGAGCTTCTTCGAGATCACTCAGTCTCTGAGAACTGGAACCAGTGGTGATCCCTAGTCTCACCTTAGATTTAAGAGCTCGCCTGTAGGAGACACATGAAATTCAACCTTAGTTGAAGTTGTGAATTTGGTAATTAATGGTAATTAATATGCCCACAGAACATCAGCGATGGAACAAACCCCCTTGTGTCACCCCTAACATTTTCTTTCTAATACACAATACACTAAGTCAGGAATTCAGTAATCTGCAGCATTTAATATGGACACAAAGAATCACATCGCATGTGCTCTACATGTCTGCAAACCCTGAGCTCAATACCTGCAGTACTTTTGAAGATACCACCCCTAAGATTTTGTCCAACACTGCTTTCCCTGTTATTGGTGCTGACGCTCAGGTTATGACATAAGCTACAAGCAAGCTAAAAATGATTACTGTAATTCTTCAACCTTTTCGCATGTTTGCAAGGTGTTTATTCAAGCATATTCTGAAAGCATTATTGTGTGTAGACTGATGAAATTACACTTTTTGTGAAGCACTGAAACTATCCAATCCAACTAATGAAGTTTTGACTCCAAAATCAAATTAAAACCATGCATAAATATCTCTGAAAGTTGATCTTTCATTTGTGGAATAGTTCAGGAATTTCACACAAAATGTACGCACCTTCACTTGGTTAAAAGCAACAGAAAATGCACACTAAAGTAACTCAGTAAACCTTGGCCACTTTTTCTTCAGGATCACACTACATGTATATTAATAAACATACCGATCTGCCAGCGGGTCATAAGCCTCCACTGAGTTGAGATAATTCTTGCCATTGTGACCCCCTACAGCATATAGCAAACCTCCAAGGGAGGCAACTCCGACACCACCTCGACTACAGGACATCCTGGCCACAAATGTCCAGCTGTTGGTTTTTGGGTCGTACCTCTCCACTGTGTCTAGAGGAGAGTTGTCAAAGAAGCCACCTGGAGACAAACAAATGAATTCAATTGAAATTTGGAAGACTTTTGATGCAGGTACCTGTTTTTGAACATTTGCCATTCATCAGACATTGATGTACACTTTGCCCACATTATTGCTATTTCCTCAATATCCGTGTGCATAAAAACACACTGCAATTCATGAAATTAATCTACAATGCCTGTGTTGAGCTACATAGATGATTAATATAGTAGTACCTGGCAGATGAGGTCACACACACACACAGATCTGATGCACATAGATGAAATTTATTATTTGCTGACGTTTGAACACCACACTCAAAAATGCCCGCCCCTGAGTACATGAATATGACAGCGATCAGATTGTCCAAAACAGAATGCTCTTCACCTGGTACATGT
Source organism: Liolophura sinensis (assembly GCF_032854445.1). Taxonomy (NCBI): domain Eukaryota; kingdom Metazoa; phylum Mollusca; class Polyplacophora; order Chitonida; family Chitonidae; genus Liolophura; species Liolophura sinensis. The sequence continues at coordinate 21,640,687 of NC_088302.1, forward strand.
ACTGAAAAACATTTACTTCACATTGTACATGAATTTATTTATTTGATTTGTGTTTTTCGCCGTACTCAAGAATATATCACTGTTACAGTGGCAGCCAGCGTATAACTCACAGCAACTGCATTGGTGAGAGGCTCCCATTGAAACACGCCGGCGTGCTAACCTGCTCGGCCATGAAGGCCACTATTTCAAAAATCTACATCATATTTAACTTATATTACAGCAGATTGGTTTATCAGTGGAGTGAACTCTGCAGATTCTGAAAAAAAATACGCAGCACCTATTAAAGTATTATACACTCAATAATTGATTTGAACTTGTGACGTCTTGGACTGGTGGTCTGAACTGAGAGTCTGGAGCCACTTTCACAAAACTCTATAAACTATAGGCCTCATAAATTTTTCATAAATGATGTTGGCTATAGGTCATAGTGCCATACGGCAAGCTCATTTCTTAACAAAATTATGAATTACTGATTTACAAAGTTGTGTGAAAGTGGCTTCAGACCTGATACACTGAGACAGGTTCCTCCAGAACACAGCACGTCAAGACTTTTGCTTTGGACAGTATCATTTGTCATCATTCATGACGGGAATGAAATTAAGCCGTGTAAACAAGTACAATTATGAACACACACCATGAAATCATACAACCTGGAAGAGGAGTAACAGCAGGAAAATAATACACACCCACAACATAAAGGCAGCCGTTAAGCACTGCGGCCCCTGCTCCTGCCCTGCGATTAGCCATACTGCTGATGACAGACCACTTGTTGAGAAAAGGGTCGTAAGACTCGCATGAGTCCAGCGAGGTTGTCCCGTCATTTCCGCCCACTGCGTACAGGTGACCCTAAAATATACATGGACAGTGTTAGACCTAGGGTCCTGACAGGGTTCATTAAAGTAGACCCAGGTATAAAATCAAAATAAATGCCTTACCAATGCATATGTATAATGGACAATGGACAGAAAAAATACACTACAATTGTATTTTTTGTTTACGTTTGTAGTTAATCTAGTTAATTAATTTTCTAGATAACTGTCTGGTGGATTCACTTTGTGATAATTTACTATGATAAAAAATCCCACAATAAGTTTTCTCACAATGTTTACACTCAATGTGCAACTCAAAACGATACAAAATTTTTAACAAAGAGCATTTGTTTCCAAATTTTACACCAGTAACAGGACATGACAAACAACCACTCTGATAGGCTTCTTGCATTTTAAACTCCAGGACATACCTTTAGAGCTGCCACCCCGACGCCCCCTCGTGGGATGTTCATGTTAGACACAAAGGTCCATGTGTCAGACCGGGGGTCATACCTCTCCACCACACTGTAACAGGTATTGTCATCCAGGCCTCCCACAGCGTAGATAGGCCCACCCAGACAGGCCAGGGCGATGCCACGCCTGACAACAGGAAACAGATATAAGGTCTGGGGGCGATTTAAAACAGAATTTAAAACCTTATGCTTAGTTTTTGGTAATGAAACTAGAAATTTTGACGCAGCTGTCTTATGATAACATTGAAATGGTGGTCAAAATTTTCTTTCAAAGGGCCTAACACACAAGCCCTAAAGTAGTATTTCACATTTTGACTTAAGTGAAACAACCACTACTATCAGCATGTATGTTTTATCTTAAGTCAAACTTATGGAATCGGCCTCTGGTCTCAGGTGATTTTATGAAGTCTGTGTGAGTTACATGTACAACCAGTGGCACTTAAAATAAAACTATTATTTTTTTGTAACTATCCTTGAATATCAATATTCCATTAACCATGGAGTGTTAACCTTGGTAACATCATTTATGATAATGGTTATGAAAAACTTAAGCTTTCAAACTTTTGGAATGTGGACCAATCTCCTTAGCATGTATATAATAATGCAGTAGTTGCTAGCATCAGCCAACCAGCCATGTCAGATAGTCAGACAAAACTGCCACCATTCAACAGGCAGTCAGTGAAATGTAAATGTTGCCCAATCAGCAAGTCACTCATATTTAAAATTTGACAGCAGAGGCCTTCAATGAAGGACCAGGCCTCTCCAGCCAGAGCACATATATATCTACATGTATACATAGCTAACACCAAACAACCAAATTCAGCGTCCAGTGCTATAAAGTCAAGTTTCTTATTTGCTTGTGGTTTCATGCCACATTCACAAATTTTTTCCCTGATCTTATGGATTGAGGGGAAATTGTTTTGTGAGTGAAGAAAAACACCTAGCATTAAGATTACAACTTTGATTTACAGAGAAAACACGGGCTTTGGAGTGGTACATCATGACCAAGCATCATGTGCATATACTGTAACTTGTTAGGCATTGACAAGAGAAGCAAAAATCATTACATTTATAAATTAGAGGTGACTTATCTTGGGTGTTTTGGGTGCATACTCTACATACCTCTACTCCTCGCTAACACCACAGCGTAGAGCTATACAATGTTTTATTTGATTTTCTTGGAGTAGTGCCGGAATTCTGCTACTTCGCACTTCAGGCACTTATACACACTACAATTTCAGCGAACTCTATTTATTCCAAAGCAGCCTACTCGTCATTTTCAGAAATGACATCATCGGTGAAATTATCCTTTTTTTTCATATTTATCCTCCAAGAAGAAAGCCGAGAAGCTTGTTTATGCTTTTATATGTAAGGACACATCCTAAATTGTGTGTTAAGAAATAAAAAACAAACATTTATGAGTATAAAATACACAAGGCTACCTCAATTAATGCACTTTTGATGCTTTCACATGAAACTAATTTCCCATTTCTTACATTCTGAAAAAAATCTGAAATTAGTTCTCAGTGTAACATGAGATGTGTACATGTATGTGGATGCACGTGACAATGTATGTACATGTATATGAATGCAAGTGACAATGTATGTAAATGTATGTGAATGCACTTGACAATGTATGTAAATGTATGTGAATGCACATGACAATCTATGTACATGTATGTGAATGCACATGACAATGTATGTACATGTATGTGAATGCATGTGACAATGTATGTACATGTATGTGAATGCATGTGACAATGTATGTACATGTATGTGAATGCATGTGACAATGTATGTACATGTATGTGAATGCACATGACAATGTATGTACATGTATGTGAATGCATGTGACAATGTATGTACATGTATGTGAATGCATGTGACAATGTATGTACATGTATGTGAATGCACTTGACAATGTATGTACATGTATGTGAATGCACATGACAATGTATGTACATGTATGTGAATGCATGTGACAATCTATGGACATGTATGTGAATGCACGTGACAATCTATGTACATGTAGGTGGATGCACATGACCAATGTATGTACATGTACATTGTATGTGGATTCATGTGGCAATGTATGTACATGTAGGTGGATGCACATGACCAATGTATGTATATGTACATTGTATGTGGATTCATGTGGCAATGTATGTACATGTATCAGAATGCACGTGACAATGTATGTGCATGTATGTGGATGCAGGTGACAATGTATGTACATGTACCTGGCGGTTGCCATGGAGGTGAGCTCCGTCCATCTGTTGATCTCTGGGTCAAATATCTCCGCACTACACAGGTGATCCTTCCCATCATGCCCTCCTACAGCGTACACGCAGCCTACAACATCAACATAAGACACTGATCAACATGATGATGAGATAATAGACTTAGGTGATTGGCAGAGTCCCTCCCTGAGATGTTATTATAAAATCATACACCCGTACCTGTGATTGATGTGTATTTGCTTCAGCGATAAAATTTGAATATATACCTTTCCTTACTTCACATGTAATTGGTGTTTTGCTATACACAGGAAAATTTAACTTATATGGCAGCTTTTATGTGTCAAGCAACATGACTAACCTCCTGCCTTCAAGGATACAGGGGGAATGTTTGGTTTTTATTCCTTAATACAGAGTATATGAGGTGGCTTAACATATGAAATTACCAAAAAAAGGTTTTCAGCATTCTTTTTGGGGTGTAAAACTGGTTTTAAACCATGAATTTCGTAAGGCCTTAGTGGTTAGTCCAGAAATTAAGTAGCCTGCTGCAGTGATCTTAATGGCGATAGCTGTCGAAATAAACTTTGTCACGGAGAAAGCCCGAATTGAGGGAGCTAAGATGGTCCACCATTCCCAGTATCTTCATCATTTCTGAACATCTTTGACAGAACAGACAGGTTATTAAGAAATATAAAATATGCATAAAAAATGAAACTTTTTTTTTCTCACTGTTTTTGGCATATCTTTCTTTGTTGCCTCATTGGTCACTAACCAGTAACTTTCAGGAGAGCAGATAAATAGACTGCAATAATACAAGGCCACATACATGTTTTGAAGCTTTTTGAAGAGGGTCAATAATATAATATGTATACCTGCGAGAACTAATTCTATAATAATTTTTGAAGTCTACAAGAGAATAAATCGCATCACTTTATACTGCACCTCCTGCTGAACATACACCGACATGTCTTCTTCGTGCAATCATGTCTGAGACTTTAAACCAGCAGTCTTTTCTGACATCATAGCACTCTGTACTCCTGAAAGGATCTCCTGACACACCTCTGCCCCCCACACAAAACAGCACACCTGAGGGTAGATAATCACATGGGACCAACATAAAGTCTCAACAAGATTGTATGTATGTCATCTGTCCCCAAATGTTTGCCAATTGTTCCCATTACAGCAGAGCAGAAATGGACATAATGAGCTTTTTAAAATGAGCTTTTGTTCTATGTGTCAAAAATTAATGAAGAGTACTTTAGACTCTATTATATAACATACATGTACATTCTGTTACGGAGCATCTATAAATACTGGCAGTTATTATATTACAACATTGGAAGGTCTGTTAGCAACCTGTGGATGGTCGTGGGTTTCCCACAGGCTCTGCCCAGTTTCCTCCCATCATAATGCTGGCCCACGTCGTATAAGTGAAATATTCTTGACAACGGCGTAAAACACTAATCAAATAAATAAATATTACATTACAAACGTCTTTATGTCTCAGAGAGAGAGTGAGCATACGTGCAGGCGTAGCATATCCACCAGATATTTGGACATAAATGTTTACAGTCACTGTATATGATATGTATGCTTTCAACCCATGCAGAACATTTTCCCCAGAATGCTGGCTATGTTTCAAAATTTTGTGTTCATTAGAGTCCAGCATATGTGAATGTCTTTAAAGCTTCTCTGAAACCTGTATAGGCTTTAAGACCAGAAAAAAAATGATTGCTTTGACCTAATGTCAATGTAGTCTCCTGGTAGTCAGGGTTTTCTAAAGACAATGATGAAAGAGGGCAAAGGATATGGGTGAGAACATCTACATGTAGATTATTATCATTATTATCATTATACTTGTACATATATCATTCTCTTCAAAATATTATATGTATACGAACCTGCATAACTCTTCCTGGGCCGTGCACGTTCAGTAACTTTGACATCAGGGACTAGGCTGACCAATGACATTTGATAATACTTGGCCTCGTCCAGGAAATCTCGGCACTCAAGGTTCTTCCTGATCAAGTCCTCACTCTCCACATGTTCCATGAGGTATGTGGGTGACAGGAGGGGCAGTTTGACCTTGGCCATCAGCTGGGGCAGAAACGCCTTTCTGAAGGTGATGTCGTGCCTCACCCATTTTATCACAGCCTCGTAAACCTGAGCCTCGTTGTCAACATTGAGCTCTGTTTGACGAAGCAATAACTCCAGAGTTCCTGGAGACAAGTTCACGAACTCATCGCTGTCCACCACGTGCACGAAATTTTCACATATAAATTCGTCCACAAGTTTCATCAGCACAGAGCGACCATGTTGCTCAGCGAAGTTCTTCACAGCAATGCAGTTTGAGGGATGGAGATGCCTTTTCATAAACTTACAGCACGCCTCAGCCACAGGTTCCACCTGCAGTATTGAAGCTGCGTAAAGAAGCGGTTGAACATTCTCCACTGTGATTTTCAGTTTCGCCAGATATGCATACCTAATGAGGAGTTCTAAAGAGCTTGCATCCACATTGTTGTCCTGAATGGTCACTACATTTTGCTTACTCTCTGTCATGGGGGAATTGAACATAGCCCTGAAGTACTGGCTGACACAAGCCAAGACGACCCGGTGACAGCGGAATGACCTCTCACCTGCCTTTACCTCAACATCACACAGCTGGCCGGACTCGTAAAACTGATACAATGTCTTGAAAGAGTCTTGCCACAAGCTGGGAGAACAGAACTCGAATTTGGAACTGTCCTGAACGCTGTATTCTTCCATCTTGGATATGCTTGGGCTTGGAGGCACTTTGATATAGGACGGAATGTAGCGTGGAAGATTGGCAGGTTTCTGAGGTTTAAGGGTGAGCTTACTAGGCACGGGTGGGATGGGGGGTGAGGCGGTGGGTGGCAGGCTGTCTCTGCGGCAGGGTGGAAGTGGGATGTGGGGCAGGCTCATGGCTGGAGGCAGAATGAACCTACAGGCAGCTGAGTGGATGGATGTGAACAGGCCACCTCAGCTCCTGCTGGACATGGATGGCTGTAGACCCACAATCACATCAAGGTTTTCTCCTCCCCACACCTAAAGAAAATGATATTTACATATTTATTTATTTGATTGATGTTTTACGCTGTACTCAAGAATATTTCACTTATATGAGGGCGGCCAGCATTATGGTGGGAGGAAAATGGGCAAGGCCTGGGGGAAATATTTACGTATATTCACATAGAAATTCACATTTATTTACATCCGACGCTGTATCATGCATTCATATCCCGTGCAGATGTGGGAGGTGGGACATAGTGGAGGGTCTGGCTTAATAATGTCCTTGACTACAAATTATATTTTCACAAAAACTGCTGGACATTACAAAATGTTACACGAAGAATTTATTTGCAAATATTTATCCAACTGCTGATTGATTGTCAGGCTGACTGATGTTCAACACCATACTCAAGAATTTTTCACTTACAGAATGGTATCAGTTTTATGTGTGGAGGATACAAGAGTGTCCGGGAAAAACCACCAAGTTACATGGCATAGACCGCAGAATTATGGGTGATGTGGGAAACCACTGCATCATGTCAGGCGTCTCACAACCCTGCTAACTGTAAATCTTCAATTTTTTCAATCACTAATTAAAGCACTTTTTTCAGTGGAACTGATGCATACAATTATTATGAAAACTACACTAAAAGTGATTTGTTTGTGTCACTAAAGATGCAAGCTGCATAACACTGTGCACATTATTTCTCTACACTCCATAGTTCTGTCAGAATGTTTCAAAATATTTGTCACAGTGGTGGTTGAAACGGCTGAAGAATAGGGGTATATATATATATATATATATATATATATATATATATATATATATATATATATATATATATATGTATATACCGACTGCCAAGCCAATTCAAGTCCAATGACATGAAGACAGAAAACTGACAAACCAAGGTAACTATGTAAAATTCAAAAAAGACTAACTTAAAAAAGAGTTAAACATATAAGCAATGCATGTCAGATACGTTTACATGTAACTAAAACATGTTTTTATATAAGGCTAATTTGCATAGGTTTTAAATGAAGCCTAGAGGCTTCTAAAACTTTTTTTGCAGAAAAAAAAGTAATTTCTACAGCTTACAAGTTCTGTGTCAACAAAAATTATCACAGAAATCTTGGAATTTAATGTTGTATTCAGAAATTTTTCACTTATACATGTACTTTAATGGCAGGAGTCAACTTAAGAAAACCAGATAGATTGTACTGTATCATTGGGCTACCACTGTACCAGTTAACACCACTGTCATGCAGTTTTTAAACATACATGTACATGTAGGTGTTTGGTGTTTGGGTGATATGTCATGACTGTTATATCATAATGCATACATAGCTGACATACATAAAGATGTGCCTCATAAACTGTATCAAAGTGTAAACAGACAGTCACAGGGTGAGTACAATTTCAACTATGACAAACACATATATAAATATGCAAAACATGAAAATATGCCACAAGATTAGAAAAAACTAATTAAAAGTCAGGCAAAACTTAACAGATGCTAATTGGTAATATTACCATTAACGTATTAAATGTTGAACTACAATATTTTGACCTAAAATTTCATCCCAATTTAAATAACACATTTTACCTGATTCAGAGAGTTCTATTGATTTCAGAAAAGTGTTTTAAGCTTGTTTGGATAAATACATATATCTATAGGAGGGTAAGATGATATCATACCACAAAAATATAAGTTTTACTACCAAAAGATATTTTATTATGTTTATTTGACTCTAAAATGCACTTCTTTAAGAAACGTTTTTGGGTACACATGGTACTTTCTTATCCAGAACACATGTACTTGCAATTCGCGACTTTCCAGTTCAGCGCCTCCTAGCGGATGGTCGTACACGGACGACTGTCATGGCCGCGTATGGGGTCATCGGGCCGTCTCTAAGTTTTTTCTGTTATCAGGCGCCAGTTTCATTCCAAAGCCGCCAGAAAATCAAGGTAAAGTGAATTAACAGGACAAACTGTTTATAATGATTCACTGAATGGTTGTGAGAAGGGTATAGGACTTAAAATAGTACTGTTTACACAAAATACAACCAGCTAGCTTAGCCTCAACAACAACAACACAATTTACAATGTTCTAACCTTCGCAGTACTTTGGCGTTTGTAAGATGGAAAGTCTCTCCCGAGAACTGCTTTGTAGTGTAATACGCCCTACTTTAATCCCGTAGAGACTTGTTTATGTATGCACATGTTGTAAGCTTTTAAAACATAATAGGCCTATCAGCTGTAATTTAGTTTATGGATAGGTAGACTTATTCATTTAAATGTGAATGAATACATGTATGATTATATTCATTTTTCAATGATATTCTAATTTTGTTTAAACAGTTCGCCTAGAGCCATGAATTGCAAGAGAAAGAAACAAACTGTGGCTGAAGATATCAGTGATGCAAAAACCAGAAAGGAGGACACTCGCCTTTATTGTTTATGTAAACAATTAGATGATCCTGATAGAACAATGATCCAGTGTGATTTTTGTGACGAATGGTTCCATCCTGCCTGTGTTGATCTGGAAGAGGGTGAAGTTAATGATGTTGGAAGATGGTACTGCCCACCATGTACAGATGTTATGGCACAAAATCCATCACTGTCGCGTAAACGTATAGAAAACGGGGTCATTTTACTTCTACTTACTTTTGGGCACATTAATATTATATTGACTGTTTATTGTAATGACTTAATTGATCTGACAGTGTTAATATGTTAGGCTATTTTCAGTCAGCTGTTACAATCATATTTGTAAAGTAACACGTCAGGACAGAAAAAGTTAACCCAGTCATGTGGTAATTTGTCAAAACTGCGTTTCAGGTTTTCTTGGGTTTCAAGGGAGAGTAGCACCGAAAGAGGGATGGGGAGAAGAATTTTTGTTGGAGGACATCGATGAGTCTGTCATTCAAGTAGAAACCAAAAGACATCGTGTTGAAGGCTGGAACCTGTTTCGAGAAGGTCGTGTTACTGGACTGAGCAGCAATAAAAATGGAAATTATGTATATTTCCGTAGTCAGTGTCAGGCATCCATGAGACAGCTGTCCTATAATGTGTTTATCTGTTTCAAGGGCAGTCGAAGGCTTAAGTGGTCAACCTGTTCGTGCCCTGCTGGAATCGATGGCCAGTGTAAGCATCTTGTGGCAACTTTGTATTGTTTGATAGATCTGTACAGACTAGGGATAAACAAAATCCCAGATGCTAAGACATGCACACAAAAACTTCAAATGTGGCATGTCCGAAAACCTGTGACAGACGAACCACTGCTTTTTTCTGGCATAAACTTTGTTAAGCATGACCCAGAGAGACCAGTAAAAGGGGACCTTGGTTGTAGTGTGAAGCAACATAATCCTGTACCTGAGTTTGCAAGCACTGTGACACAGGTAAAAATTCAGAAACTTGTTAACTTATATGATTCCAATTGTATTAAGTTACCAGTCATAGACACCATCAGGACCAATCAATGTATTCCAGTGTTGCCTAAACAGCAAATGGATGGAAGCCTTCATTCTGAACTTTTTGAATTAATGAATGGAACAGAATATAACTTTAGTGTGGATGATTACACAACTAAATTGACTGCATCAGAGAAACAACACTACAGTTCCATTGTGGAAGTAAATATTGAAACATCTAGATGTATTGAAAAGAAAACTCGATTACAGAGTAAGAGTAAGTTTTGGTTTGACCAGCGCCAACATAGAATAACGGCATCCAACTTTGGGACTTTCTGTAGACTAAAATCATGTACTAATCCAATAACTTTCAATAGAAAGCAGAAGTTTTTCACGTGCAGAAGTGTCCGCCATGGTGTAGATTATGAGTCAGCTGCATTTGCCAAGTATAGTGAAGTCCAACCCTGTGAAAGTTGCTCAGCAGGTTTAATAATAAATCCCAAAATACCATATTTAGGTGTTAGTCCTGATAAAATTGTGCTTACCAACAGTGAATTGAAACTTGTAGAAGTTAAGTGCCCTTACAGTGTGTTTCAAAAGAAGGTCAAAATTTGTCAACAAATTAAGGAAAATAATTTCTACTTAAAATATGTTGACGGAGAGGTGAAACTGTCTGAGACTCATGATTATTTTTATCAAATTCAAGGTCAGCTTAATATTACTGGTGTAAATATTTGTGATATGGTGGTGTTTGTGCCTCCAGATGATATTGTTATTGTTTCCATTAAAAAAGACAAACACTTTTTTGAAAACAAAATGCTCCCAAAGCTATCTGATATTTATTTCCATCATTTGTTGCCTAGCTTTGTTGATCGCCTCCAATACACTCATTTGTAGAAATATTAAGCATTTTCAATTGTCATGTCAGAATTACATATTGTGGAGCAATGTTTTTCAAGAATGTCCAGTCATCATTTACTCTATTTACATGCACATGTGTATGACTGGAGAAATATGCCTACATACCAAAGATTCGTTAATCACATTTCCATTTGTTATTTTCCCATGATACTAATAATGAAGCATTTTCAATCAAATTGTAAGAGAGTTTGAAGGAACTTCATCTATTATATAGAGCAAGTGATGATACATGTATATGTCTCCTTTGAGTATGATGAGTTTCCTTAAATAAAAGTAAAGCCAAGTGAAACAAAATTTGTTCGCAGTGTCACATGATATGTAACAATTCCATCCCATGCCAATCCTGAATTGTTGTAATTCACTTCTTGAAGCCAGCCAATGTATTATGAAATAATTTTTTTTTACTTATTATCAACTTACATTTAGTTGATTGATAATGCTGTACTTAAGAATTTTTTACTCATATGAGGGCTCGTGAAGTGTATGGTTGAAGAAAACCATAGTTTATTGGAGTAAACCATCGACCTTCGCCAAGTACCTGATAACCTACTGACTCGAAGCTGCAGTTAAAGCCCTTTGATGTTCGAGCAAACGAGAAGCAATTCTAATCTTTAAAACCAGTTTACTTTAGACAAAGTGCTAACTGATCTAAGTTACTAACCTTTAAATAATGTACCTGTAAAGTTTGACAAATGGCCACACACAAGCCAAACTTTCTCTATCATTGGACACAAAGATATAGGAACAATGTTCCGAATGATCTCAAATTCCTTAACTTTTCTCACTGCTCGTTCTACATGAACTCGCACAGCTGCAACTCCCCTTGAGAATTTTAACTGTTCATCTGTGAACTGCTGTTGTCCATGCAGAAATGGTGGAATAATAAGAGAAGCCCCCCTTCTTTCAACATCTTCGCGAATGTCAAATCCCCGATCAACCATGAGGCTATCACCATCTTCCAGTAAGTCTAGGAGCCCACAGTGACGAATAATCTTTTTGTCAGAACATCTCCCAGCATATAATGGCGAAATAAAAGTAAGTTGACCTACCGGAGAAATTGCAATGAGTCCCTTCGCAGTGTTGTGGTGTTTGTAAGATGAGAAAGTCTCTCTTTGACAGTCAGATGCAGATGGTTGTTCAATGAATAGTTCTGTACAGTCCACAATAGCACGTGTTGTTGAATAATGTTCTCTAAAGCATGCTGGCATGGTCTTTCGCACTTGTTCAGCTTTTGGCCAGATTGGTAATGATCGAAATCTATCTGCTAAAAAAATAATCCATGTGTTGACAATTTTAGATACATGACCCTCAGATATGCTATACAGATCACCAATTAACCTTTCTTGTAGTCCTTTACAAAGACGCACTAGTGTTATGAAGAGCTCTTCCATTGGTGAGAGTGATCTAGATGGTCCACGTTTCTTTAATAAGTCATACGGTGTACCAGATGATGTGTTCTCTGTGCCCACATAATATAAAAAATTACATTCTGGCTGAAGAAACTGAAAAAAACATGATAAAGATATATAAGACTGAAATCCTGTATAGTACTTTATGTCACTGTCAGAATTGCAAAATCTGAGCAAAGTAAACTTTTCTTCATAGCGCAGTGTCATCAGATTTAAATTGGTCTGTAAAACAGAGGCTTTATCAGGTGAGACGCTAGGTTCATAATCTTCTAAACTGTCATCCCCACTACTGCTGCTCTCCAAATATCTTCTCAAAGTTGTAGGATATATAGTATACATAGCCCCATCAGTGTATTGGCGGGAATAAGAATGCTCCTCCACAGAAAACTGTTGAAGACCTGTAGCTGCTTTGTTCTCCTTGTTCTCGGATGCTACTGAGGAAATCTGTTTCTTAATCTTTCTCCTAGAATGCTGAGTGGAGGTGCCTTTACACCAATGAAAAACTGTTGGAATGGCATCCTTCACAAGACGACGTCTTATGCCTTGGTGTTTTGGATAACAATCCTCTGTAAAATGTAAAGAGCACACACGAGTGTGTCTGTTTATGGCAAAATCTTTACCAATGTCTCTCCTTATGTTCACAATCCATTTTTTTACCAAATCTTTGTCCGAAGGGAAACTGTGAAATGACAAATGTTTACAGCTCTCAAGTCTAGTGTCACTTGAACACAAAGGCACACAGCAATGATGAGGCATTTTAGATTCTTTCTGGAAGCAAACAGAAGAATAAGTTGTCAGTATAAGTGTAGATCTAGCATCCCTTCGTCTCTTTTATACCATTCTTTATGTACAAGAACATGAATAAGGTTTATTAAGTCCAAAATATTTCAAAAACATTGAATACCAATAGTAAACTATACATTTTAACAGGCCTATATTTAGCTGTGAACCTAAATGAACACCTAGATTGCACATGCATTCAAAACATGCTAAATGGATATATTTTTCTTAGAGCAATTTATGAACTAGTCAGAAATTACTACCTATGTATTTTATGCACTATGCATTACAAAGTAGCCTTAAAATTTAAATTCAAAATTCCCCAACCAAGACTACATTGGTTAATGTAATTCTGAAATCAAGCAACACATTCATGAGATTTACGGAAGCAAACAGCTCCAGATATGTTGGATTGATCATGAGCGACATGTGCCACAGTTCACGCAGACATTAGAATTGTTGTCAATCCTCTGCCCTCTGTAAATGCCTATGAGCTAAAGTTTTCACGGCAATCATGTCTGTTCGTGAAATAATCCCATTTTCCTAGTGTATAGGATTTATTACCTTATCAAGATGGTGGTAGACCCTGAAAGTGTTACTGCCATAGTCCATGTTTGTCAAGGTCAATATAAGATTAAGTTAGATAATGTGTAAGAGCGTGAGGTTCGCCAGGGAAGACGAAATTACTGTAGACAGCGGTAAAAGTCGCTTACTGACAATCCGACACATTTGGGGATGTACTTTCTGTTAGTTTCACAGCTGTGTTGCTCGATCTCAGAGTGTTACATTCTGCATCTAAGAAACATTTACTGAACATGAAAGTGTTGTTGTTGTTTCAACGAGTCCGCTGCATCTACGTTGTCGAAGTATTGTATTTTAACACTAAATATGAGTTTCATGCAAAACACACGTGAGTATATAGATACATGGTTATTTCTAATCCCTCACCTCAATCACGCAGATGTCATGAAAAGAAAAAGACGACAGCTTTTGTGGAAAACAGGCGAAACTGCTACATGACCCCATACGCGGCCATGACATTCCTCCGTCTGCGATTCACCCGCTAGGAGGCGCTGAACTGGAAAGGGGCGAATTGTATCAAGCAACGCATCTGATAGGTTGTGTTACAGCTGTGTTAGTGTGGTAACACAGTGATGCAATAAAAAACCAACTGTTTACCCCCATTTAACAAGAGTAACTTCTCCCCGTCTCTAAGCTGGAGAACTGAACATTCGTCTGTAGTAATCAATGCGCCCCGCCGGGGTTGTATTACTGGCAACCTGATCTCCTTACGCTGATAAGTCAAACAACCTACTTTCAGACCATAGGCTCTATCCAAGGCTAAGCCATGCCGATCTACATACTACAACCCGTTCAAGCCTTTGAACAACTGTAGAAGGAACCTCCACCAGTTGAAAGTCGCAGATACAACAGACTTCTTGTGGTTTTAAACAAGCAGGTTGCATCCCTCGATAACACAGACGTCTCAGTAATGTTGTTGTTGTATTTAAATAAATGCTACTAAATCTGAGCATTTAGCAAACTGTATGACTTTGGTGTAGTCACGCAAAACACGAATAATGTAACTGATAAGAGTTGCAAACCGTCATGCAGTCTGCACGTGAATCTAGTTAACTTTTACTTCGCTTACCTTGAAAAAAACTTTCTTCCGAAACGTCAAAGTTCTCGAAGCCCCGGCCGAAGTTTATTTTCGCCTGCAAGTGTAAACCCGTTAATATTAACATATCCAAATATACCTAAAAGTGGCACTGACCTATTTATATCAAACGTTGTGTGTGGAGTGTTTGGTTAACGAAGCGACGATCATACATGTCATTGCTTATCAGAATCTCCTCATCGCACCAAGATATTACCACTGCTCCATTCATTGTTTCTAAGTAAGTTATACACTAAAAAATCTAGTGCTTAATACGGTTTAAATATCTACTTAACATGTTATGACAAAAGCCTACTTGAAGGCCGCTTCACGTGATAAACTTGTTCTCGTTTATTTATTTATTTGATTGGTGTTTTACGCCGTACTCAAGAATATTTCACTTATACGATGGCAGCCAGCATTATGGTGGGTGGAAACCGGGCAGGGCCAGGGGGAAACCCACGACCATCCGTAGGTTGCTGACTGACCTTCCCACGTACGGCCAGAGAGGAAGACAGCATGATTCAGATTCAGGTCTGAATCGTTTGGTTCAGTAAAAATAAACATATTAAATCTACGATAAACAATTATCAGATTCGAGTAGCAACATTTTAATTCGAGTTGCAGTGAAATCTATCGCATGCATTGGGAAGAGTTTAGGCATGTATGTATACAAGCATAACTGATTGTACAACAGAAATTATAATTTACGGTCTATCGGTGAAAGATTTTGTTTATACAATTTTGCTTTGATTTCAGCCAATAAGATTATAGGCTTGGTTAAAAGAAACTTTTAGGCCTAACTACATGTGTGTCAATTTCCTTATTTATACCGGTAGTAAAAATAAATAATAGGCAAATTTGCGTGCGATCGAGATGTTAACGATCTCTGAATCTGGCATCCATTAAAATATCTGTAGTTAGCATTCAATCGCTATATAAAATACCCATATTTCAACTTATGTCGAAGGTAAATGTATAATTAAGACAATCGATTAGAAATATTTGGTTAAAAATATTTGTAAAATTATTGTTTGAAATTTGGAAGAAAAACTGAAATGCACATTAGAAAAATAAACAAAACGTATACATTGATCAATACCGTACCAAATGTTTGTGCAACTTGATTGTCCTCAAGGTACCCGGATTGTGTGCGGACAGGAGAAGAAACCACAGACAGACATTTATCTGTACTAAGTTTTTTTTTTGTTTTAGATTTTTTCCCACCAAAACAATAACTAACTACAGTTAAGCAATGTGAATTTGACTTATTTAAACTGTTCATTTATTTGATTGTTGGTTGATGCCATGAATATAAAGCACGTAAGATGGCGCTAATAAACCTTTGACAAGATACTGAATAGCATTTGACGTCAGAAAATCTCTTCAGTATATATTCTTGAGTAGCGTCGCACAGATTAAGTTAACCTGAATCGTATTTATATAGTGAATAGAAATTAATTATGTAATTAAAATCATAATGCCAATCACCGTTAGGGCTTGTCCAGTTTAACGGCAAAGAAAATACTAGCATGAAGTACATGTTAGATGAAAGACCATTCGATACTGTCCGGGAATATAGAACCCAGATTCTACGTTTTTTATGTTGGACTTCGTAAATCGAGAGTTTGGCAGAAAGTAGGCCAATCTGTTACGTAAGTTTAGATCGTAAATGTTTTTGATTTTTTATTACCTTACATACTCTAAATATTTGGCAAAGGGACAGGTTTCATAGAATCAAAAGAAGGCCCTTCAGGCGACTTAATCCAAACTCTGTACCTTTACAGAGTAGCAAAATTTTTATCTCTCAACGTGTTTAGGAACATATGATGTATTTTGGTTATTCTTTCCTTGCCTTACTTATAGGTTTTGCATAGATGGAAGAGTGATTTCATGTTTCTATTATAACAACCAAGCAAATCTTACTTTATTTACAGCTTAATTTTTAATGCTTGATTTTATGTAGGTGTAGATGTAGATGCTTTTAGGTGCAATTAATGCAAGACCGGATAAATTTCCACGACCTGGTCTGAGTAGGCCAGTATATATATATATATGAAAACTGGCTTTTCGCTTCACGTAATTATGTTTAAGTACAGAGATTATTTTCCTAATTCATTTGCGATACATGTAACCAGCTTTGAGTGAGCTTTGAGTGAGCTTTGAGTGAGCTTTGAGCCAGGAAAAATTCGATTTGGTATGTTTATTCAAAATCGACCAGGTGGAGAAAAGAACAGAAAAAATAGAACGAAAACTTTGTAGCAAACGTAGCAATGTATAATAGTGCGAATATTATGCCTCTATACCCTTGAGTACGCATATCTTGAAGTGTACGGTACATGAAGTAAACATAATTCGCCTCAACTCAAGAAGGTTTTTTTTAATATTATTTTTACCACCTGAAAAAGCATTAATATGAACACGTATTAAAATGGTCCTAATATATACTTCACCATGCAGAGATAAACTGACACAATTTAACAATTACCAAAATGTTCCGTGGGCGGGAATGAGAAAATGAAAGAAACAGCTGTGACGTCACATCACTCGCATTGGGTCAGGAAGGACAACCACGTACTTCGTTTTCATTTAAAATGCTTTCTGTATGTGGCAGCAAAAATTCTAAAATGTGTAAACGGAAACAGTGCTGCGACAACTTAACCCGACCTTTCGAATTCTTCCCCTCATCGTTTGCATTCACATATATTAATCAAAGTGAAACCATTGAATGTGGAGAAATATTCACGGGGACGGAACAACGTCAAACTGGTGGGTTTTAACAAGTCCACAGACAATTTGCAAGTTAGCTAATCCAAGTTGTCTCCCTTCCATTATACATACCAGCACACAAAGATCGGTTTCACCGAATTTTAAATATGGGAAAACAGACCAGTGGATGAACACTCACCACCAGTGGATGAACACTCACCTCAAAGTTCACGCCTCATTTTAAGGCGTGGTGTGGAGTAAGTTGAGAGTGGAGCAGAATAGAAGAATTGGAATATGGAGAGGACTGAATGTGTTTTCTACGGAATGAAGTATTTGATTTCGATTTCATTGTTGTTTAATTCCATACCAGTGCTCAAGATTTTTCACTTTTGCGATGGTGATCAGCATTACGGATGAACGAAACCGGTGTAATGGACGCGAAACTTAGCAAACAGATCTGTGTTTAATGGGAAGGAAACCGGTAAAATGAACGCAAAACTGTGCAAACAGGCCTGTGTTTAATGGGAAGGAAATCGGTGTAATGAACGCAAAACTGCGCAAACAGATATGTGTTTAATGGGAAGGGAACCGGTAAAATGAACGCAAAACCGTGCAAACAGATCTGTGTTTAATGGAAAGGAAACCGGTAAAATGAACGCAAAACCGTGCAAACAGATCTGTGTTTAATGGGAAGGAAACCGGTAAAAATGAACGCAAAACCGTGCAAACAGATCTGTGTTTAATGGGAAGGGAACCGGTAAAATGAACGCAAAACCGTGCAAACAGGCCTGTGTTTAATGGGAAGGAAATCGGTGTAATGAACGCAAAACCGTGCAAACAGATCTGTGTTTAATGGGAAGGGAACCGGTAAAATGAACGCGAAACTTTGCAAACAGATCTGTGTTTAATGGGAAGGAAACCGGTAAAATGAACGCGAAACAAATCAGAATAGTGAGACTATAAATCTATATGTAATGGCGAATATTCTGGTGTATGGCGTAAAACACCAATCAAATAATAAAATATATATATATGTAATAGTGAGAAATAATAGTCGGTATTTCTCGGACTGTTTTGATTTTTGTTTAATGCATAGATATGTGTAATGATGAACAATCAATCGTGTATTAACACGACTGATGGTGTTATCTGCTGAATGAATGGTGTAAAAGGTAAGGAATGGCGAGGCGGAACAGATGAATATTGATGTTAAATCGTTCGTAATATGTAATAGATCGCATTTGTTGTGAATAGATCGTTCGGAGTGAGTTGATGATGATGTGGAATAGATGAACTGTTATATGGAACAAAGCTGACGATATAGGGAGGAACAGTTTGATGTCTAATAAAAACAATGTCAGAAAATATCATTTTGAATAGATTCATGGCGATGTTAAACAGAGTTGATGGTGCAGAGGAACAGATTTATGATGAGTTGGAATCGATTGATAAGGAGTTGGAATAAACTGATGGTAAAGTGGAAGAGATAACGGTGTGATGGAATATGTATTTATAGCGGTATCCCGGTTTTAACACAAGGTGTATAAATTTGACACAAAATATTGATGGTGATGTGAAATATACTGATGGACGAACAGAACAGATTGTTGGTGATTTGTAAAAGATTTATTGAGTGGTGGAACAGAGCTGCCGATGGTGGGGTGAAACAAACCTGCCGATGGTGAAGTGGAACAAACCTGCCGAGGGTGGGGTGTAACAGACCTACCGATGGTGGGGTGTAACAGAGCTGTCGATGATGGGTAAGAACAGAGCTGCCGATGGTGAGGTGGAACAGAGCTGCCGATGGTACGGTGGAACAGACCCGCCGATGGTGGGGTAAAACAGACCTGCTGATGGTGGGGTGGACCAGACCCGCCGATGGTGGGGTGGAACAAACCGGCCGATGGTGGGGTGGATAGACCTGCCCATGGCGGAGTGTAACAGAGCTGTCCATGATGGGTAAGAACAGAGCTGCCGATGGTGAGGTGGAACAGAGCTGCCGATGGTACGGTGGAACACAGAGCTTCCGATGGTAAGGTGTAACAGAGCTGTCGATGATGGGTAAGAACAGAGCTGCTGATGGTGAAGTGGAACAGAGCTGCCTATGTTAAAGTGGAGCAGTACTGTGTTTTGTTGTGCGTGACTGATAACAATAGTACAGAATACTTTCCTGTTCCTTAGTGGTCAACATCTACATTGGCATAAAAACTAATTAACTGCGTACAACTTATAGGATGTTATGCCTGGAATCTAACTCATACTGTATTATGCTAACAAGAGACGGCCATATACCTGTTATACTTGGTTACTTATGCTGATGGCATGCTACTCCCTTTATGGTGTGTTAATCATGGTGATTGACTGATGTAATGTTAGGCCTGGCGCCTATAACTGATGACGTTAAATTCCTGGTGCGTAAAGTGATGTTGTGTTAAATTTCAGGAGGCTAACTGATGGCGTGTTACATTCCTTGCGAATAACTGATGGCGTGTTACATTCCTTGCAAATAACTGAGGGCCTGTTACATTCCTTGCAAATAACTGATTGTGTGTTACATTCCTGGCGAATAACTGATGGCGTGTTACATTCCTGTCGCATATAATTGATGTCATGTTACATTGCTTGCGAATAACTGATGGTGTGTTACATTCCTTGCGAATAACTGCTGGCGAGTTACATTCCTTGCAACAAACTGATGTCGTGTTACCTTTCTTGCTACATACTGGTGGCGGGCTAAATTCCTTGGGACTATCTGGTGGCGTGCTAAATTCCTCGCGACTAACTGATGGTGTGTTACCTTCCCTGCAACTAACTGATGTCGTGTTAAATTCCTTGCGACTTACTGATGGCGTGCTAAGTTCCTTGCGACTAACTGGTGCATGGCGCGGTAAATTCTTCAAGGCTGAACTAATATTTCTCAGGGTAAAAGTCTAAAATAAGGCGATAGTCTTTTTGCGGTGTGAATGAATTAATTTGGAATGATTTGGAATGGATTGATAGTGCAAACTGACAGTGATGCAAAATGGGAGTGAAAGCAGACGTACGTGGTGTCAATAAATACGTGATTTGAACCGAACTAAAGTATAACCCTGATATAGCAGTGGGGTGTGTTGTACTTGGAATAAACTGATATTCTTCTTATGTTCAACAGGATTACCGACTTTAGGCCGTAAATAAGTAAGCAGATGTACACATGTGTCGTATGACGAATGTTTAAAAATGGTATATTTGCTGCTGCAACTCACTTGTTGCTCAGCACTGAGAGGTTTGAGCAAGGAAACGTGACTGCTTGATCAGTGTGAGTATAATGTGTCTTGGTGGGGAGTCATATCTGGTGACTTCGGCATGATACTGCAGTGGCGGCAGCACTTTGACGGTTCGGATTCGCTCTGCCACAAGAACACACAGTGTATGTTCCTCTTCATATAACTGAAAAATTGTTAAGAACGACGTTTAACTCCAAGCGTATGCATACATATGAGGAATGAGGTATTCAGTTGGAGGGCATCAAGTTCTTTCTGTACTCTTCGTTACAGAATTTAAGTTTCTCCTTATCATCAGAATCTCATTTTCTAACAAATAATTCAGGGGTGGAGGGAAGTGGGAAGAGTGTTTATAGCTGTCTGAAGTCTGACATACGTTAGCGAGCGGCTCTAGATCCAACAGCGAACCGTTTGTACGAATCTGTCAGAATTTCACTTCATTTCAACCCAATCAGTGTTTATATGTTTAAATCTCCCTTCCCCACTCTTTTTTGGGAACCTGTCATCAAATTAGTTCCAGCATAAATGGGTCTTGTTCACGGCGTGTATCTGGATCAACTCTGATCCAGCCCAACAACTCTTGGCGTCGGTTAACGTCGACAAAATGAGACTGAGACTTGCCACACTTTGGCGTTATCACTGGCCCGGCCGGCCACGCCAGTCACATGACCGTAAATCATTTCTCGTCTGCTCGGCGCGCACCGCACCACATATAACCTAGCATTGTTACTTCACGGGTAGTTTATAGGAAATGCCATGTTTTCTCCATGATAACTTATAAACATGAGACTGATACCGCCGGCACTTCTAGCAGTGGGTTAGACGCTTTGATGACAGAAAATGTCCAGAAAACGCTACAAGAATGCTCTTATTTTCTACAGAGATTCGTAATCGATGTTTACCTACATAGATAAGACTAGCATAAAAGATGCTTGTTAATGAAGCTCCAACGCCCATGCGCGTTTGAGCGCGCGCAATGGCCTGTTAAGTGATACTTATTTCCGCTAAGTTGTCAGTTTGCTGGTATTGCAACCAAACGTCAACCCATAGCTATACACTATAAACCACGATCGCAAAGTCGCGACTGTTGCATTAGAATGTCGCCTGAACAAGCTGAATTCCTGCAGGTATGCATCACTAACGCACGTCACTGCAGTCACTCTCAGTGGTATAAAAGAGTTGGCCAGGCATCAAATCAGCAGATTTTCCTCAGATACAGTTAACTTTTGCAACAGACCAGGAAGAATCGACTTCGGTGGTATAGCGGAAATCTCCAATTAACCTGTAGTTAATCAGGTATTGCATTTCCTGGACTTTAACTTGGTGTTATTTTCACAAATTCTGAGTGCTTGGCGTCTCTCAGCTTGTCGGTGCAGCAAAAAAGGGATGCCCATGAATGTTGCTAAATTAGGCCCTCAGGGTGGAAGAAATTCAATGCGTGTGAGGTCATTTGTAATCTGGTACTACACCTTATATCTATTGATCATGAAATATGACGCGCAGATATAAAGCTACAATGAGTACAAGCAAAACCTATAAATAAACAGGATGTGCATGAAGTTCTGGTTTTGAAATGTTGTCATGTTGGCCTATAAAATTTAGGCAATTATTTAACGGGTATGTTAATTTATTCATTCTATGCTGATTTCCTCTTCTGCCGTGCGTGGGAAGGTCTACCAGCAACCTGCAAATTGTCGTGGGTTTCTCACGGCCTCATTATCGGACTTTTCACACTATAATGCTGACCGTTGTCGTATATAAGTGAAATATTCTTGAGTACGCGTCAAACATCAGTCAAATAAGACTGAAAGAAAAAAAACTAAAAAAAAAAAACAAAAAAAAAAAAAATACGTAAGCATTAAATAATAGGCCTTATATAATATTACTCATTAAAAGGCACTCACCATTCGATCAGGGTAATTGGGAATTTAGGGACATTGGGCAATTCTACAGTCATCCATGAATCCAGAACCCGATTGGGCACATAGAGCGAATCTACATTCAGAATCAAATATATAGACATTCAGATCCATTGCTCTGCGTTCAATTTACCATTCAGAGCCAACTTGAATTTGGCATGCAGTCAGTTTGGCATTCAGAGTCAATGAGGTTGTCGGAACAAATGCCTTTTTAAATAATGGATTAGCGAGGGTCATTTATTTCAATGGCAGCGCCGTCTACGAGACTAAACGTTATTAAAACCGTATAGGAGGAGCAAAACACCCCCCCCCCCCCCAAAAAAAAAAATACCGGTACATAACAGCCCAAAATGTCCCAACCTTAGGTTTTAGGCAATGTTATCACAATAAATTTTGCTTATTTGACATTTTTTGCGACAGATTTGCTTTCCAAATCAGTCTCTTTTTTTTCTAATTTATCAGTTGAGAGTTTTGAAGAAAATGATATTAAAAATACTTGTTAAATAAAGTTGGCGTGTTGGATGTTAGAATTCTTACGGTCTTTATTAGGGTTTGATAGCTATGTTAAGAGTATGCAAGCAAGCACATAAGCAAACAAAGAAATTAAATCTCATTTTTCTTTAAAGAATGTAGCGAATGTAAAAAAAAAACCTCAGCTGAATATCCAAAGGTGGTATTTCTCGACTGAGTGTTTTCGAGTCCAAGATTTGCGGTGTAATTTTTCTCCTGAGATTGGCTGTTTCCTGTTTTCAATGTCATGATGAATGTTAGCTGTTTATCTATATTTGCCTACGCAAAACTCACGACAATCAACAAAGAGCAACACGTCCCGAGACCTCAATGTTTCACCTGATGGCAACCATGCACTGAGCACAACCATCACGACGACGCTTTTTTAAACCTCCAAGTGTGTAGTAGAGCAGTATAGATGCTCACTTGATAGAGGTGTAAGATGGAGGACCAGTGTATTATAGAGACACATCCTGTACAGAGCTCGTTTCTGACGGTTCCCACGTTGAGTAGGTATTGCCTCGGGCAGTCTCACCGCACTGCGTGTCTATTTCTGTCAAACTGACTCTAATTATAAGCGAGCCTAATGACTCACATAGGAACTCGACTCTTACACGGCTACTAGCTGGTTCATCGATTGGGCAGTGACTCTACAAGCTCTGCTGATCCACGATTCTCTGCTGAACCAGCTATAAAGTTTGCTGCCAAAAAAAAAAAAAAAAAAAACAGGAGGGGAGAAAATGTATTTCGTGAAAAGAGATGAAACAAAGGTGACATCAACCAATCGGTATTTTGCATCATAACTCCAGCTGTTTTCTTTTTATTGGCTCGGATTGCAAAGGTCTAAAAATAACCGATACATGCATCTGCTGTATTATTGGACCTGTAACTCGTCATGCGCATCATCAGATACAGGTCTACACTAACGCCTTGAATCGTTAGTCTATTCTAGTGCAATAATTAGCATTGGGCGTCTTGCATCAACCGTATTGCAGATACATGCATAGTTATACTGTCATAAAACTGAACTGTTATATGTACACAACTTTAATAATGGTAAATCTAACATGGAGCTAAAACGTTTATAATATTGCTTAATCACTTTCTGTATAGTGATAGTATTTTAACACTTCACAAACTGCTTAGGAAATATTGGTGTCTAGCACTGTATCTTATGTCAAATTAACACTTTTATGTGTTATGTTCAGCATAACAAATGTTAAAAATCTCGTATTCCAACACTATGTTACAACTGGAAAACAATCATTTCCCGGTGGAACATTTTAAAATCTTGCCACTCACATTTTACAGCAACATGTTGTAAAGCTTTAACACTTAAAAAATGTGACAATTTTACATAATTGCGTCGTAAGAGTACACTCTTCCCCTTACCGTGGTGGATGAACGAGGCGCTCTCTTTTGCTAGCTACACTGTATAGTGTCGTTACATGTGAGGCAGTGGTTATAACTGGCGCCTGTCTTCTGTTGCAGTGGTTATAACTGGCCCCTGTCCTCTGTCACGGTGGTTATAACTGGCGCCTGTCCTCTGTTGCAGTGGTTACAACATGCGTCTCTCCTCTGTCCTTGTGGTTATAATAAGTTATATATAAGTATCTTGTGTCGCGGTGGTTACGCAAAGAGCATGTTTCTTAAAAACTACCGATTCACTTTAATTTGAATATGACATGATCGTGGCACACGTATTGGTGAATATGGCAGGATCGTGGCACACGTACTGCTGAATATGGCAGGATCGTGGCACACGTGTTGGTGAATATGGCAGGATCGTGGCACACGTATTGGTGAATGTGACAGGATCGTGGCACACGTATTGGTGAATATGACATGATCGTGGCACACGTATTGGTGAATATGTCAGGATCGTGGCACACGTACTGCTGAATATGGCAGGATCGTGGCACACGTATTGGTGAATATGTCAGGATCGTGGCACACGTATTGGTGAATATGGCAGGATCGGGGCACACGTATTGGTGAATATGGCAGGGTCGGGGCACACGTATTGGTGAATATGTCAGGATCGTGGAACACGTATTGGTGAATATGGCAGGATCGTGGCACACGAATTGGTGAATATGACAGGATCGTGGCACACGTATTGGTGAATATGTCAGGATCGTGGCACACGTATCGGTGAATATGACAAAATTGTGGTGCACGTATTGTAGGATACTCCAGGGTTGTGATAAACATATTATTGATTGTTGAAGGATAGTGGGAAAATGTATTGGTGCATTTGTCAGAATCGTGGTAAACGTATTGGTGAATGTGACATGATAATGGAAAACGTATTGCTGAATATCGCATGATAATGGAAAACGTATCGTTGTATATCGCATGATAATGGAAAACGTATTGTTGAATGCCTAATGATGCTGGAAAACATATTGTTGAATGTTGCTTGATGTTGCCTGGAAAACGTATTGTTCAATATCACATATTAATGGAAAACGTATTGTTGAATGTCGGGTGATAATGAAAAACGTATTGTTGAATGTCCTATGATAATGGAAAACGTATTGTTGAATGTCATATGATGCTGGAAAACGTATTGTTGAATGTCATATGATGCTGGAAAACGTATTGTTGAATGTTGCTTGATGTTGTCTGGAAAACGTAGGCCTACTATTGAATGTCGCATGATAATGGAAAACGTATTGTTGAATGTCGCGTGATAATGAAAAACGTATTGTTGAATGTCCTATGATAATGGAAAACGTATTGTTCAATAGCACATAGTAATGGAAAACGTATTGTTGAATGTCCTATGATAATGGAAAACGTATTGTTGAAAATCCTATGATAATGGAAAACGTATTGTTGAATGTCATATGATGCTGGAAAACGTATTTTTGAATGTCATATGATGCTGGAAAACGTATTGTTGAATGTCATATGATGCTGGAAAACGTATTGTTGAATGTCATTTGATGCTGGAAAACGTATTGTTGAATGTTGCTTGATGCTGCCTGGAAAACGTGTTGTTGAATATGGCATAATGATGGAAAACGTGAATGTCGCCTCATAGTGGGATACGTACTGTTAAATGTCTCATCATAGTTGAAAACGTATTGTTGAATGTCGCATCATAGTTGAAAACGTACTGTTGAATGTCGCATCATAGTGGAAAATGTATTGGTGAATATCGCATCATAGTGGAAAACTTATTGGTGAATGTTGCGTCATAGTGGAAAACGTATTGATGAATGTGACAACTCAGTGGCAAACTTATTATTGAAGGTAACAAGATAGTGGCAAACGTGTGGTTCAGTGTGACAAGAAAGTGATACGATAGTGACGTACTGGTTAATATAACGGAATTGTTACAAATTAAAATCATTGGTGAATATGGCAGCATCGTGGTACACTTTAGGTGGGTGTGACAGAATCGTGGCAAAAGTATTGGTAAATGTGACAGGACAGTGCAAAACGTATTGGTGAATGTGGCAGAAATGTGGCCAAATCATTGATGAATGTGACAAAACCAATGAATTGTGACAAAAACATTGGATAATGTGACAGGATAGTGGCAAAAGCATTGGTCAGTGTGATAGGATCGTAACAAAGGCATAAGTGAAGGTGACACAATTGTGACAAAAGCATTTGTCAATTTGACAGGGTCGTAGCAGAGGCATAAGTGAATGTGACAGAATTGTCACAAAAGCATTAGTGAATGTGACAGAATAGTGGCAAAAGCACTGATGAATGTGACAGGATAGTGGCAAAAGCACTGGTGAATGTGACAAAAACGTGTTAAAGTCGTGTTAAACATATAGTTTAATGTGACGGGATAGTGGCTAAAGCATTGGTAAATGTGATAGGATCGTAGCTATAACGGGATATTGTTGTGTGTGTCGGATTCGTGGTATACGTTTTGGGCAATGAGGCAGGATGCTGCTTGGCCTACGTATTTGTGAATAATTCAGGATGGTGGTAAACGTATAATCATATCTGAATGTGACAGGATCATGACACACGTATTCATTTATAGTACTTGTATTAGGAGAATTCAGAAGAATTTGTGTAAAAGCGTTGGTGAGTGTGACAGGATCATGTTGAGCGTGTCATGACCATCATTTGTAAGCGAACTGACACATGTGAATCGTGCATATATTTTGTGTATATAACTACTTCTGAGATAATTATACTTTTGCTGGACGAGCTGAATCAACGTACCTCTGCAGACGCCTCTCACATAGTGCTGCGGTGTTTATTCCTGCGCCCTGCCTTTGATGTCGGGTTCTGAAGATCAGGTCAACTCAAAAAGTGATCAGACGATTTCGAACATGAAGTCGTAATTACTCGATCACGAAACATTATAAATTGTTTTTGATGTATTTATGCAAGGTTTGCTTTAAGCTGGATTCAGTAGATCTGAACATGAATAGTTTCCGAGAAAAGCCATCCCACCCCAATCCGCCAAGAATAAAAAAAAAATCGCGCACTAAAGTTTTGTTAAAGGAGGACGGTCATATAGCACGGGAGGAATTCGCGCCGCAATATAGGCTAGCTCGAGTAGTCTAACAGTTACATGTGTTTGCACCAAACTCCGGCGCTCGTGCTTAACTCTTGGTTTCATCCGTTATACAACGCGTATAAATCTTAATTAAGCCCCACTATAAGACTCAGCGATCTAGTTCCCTAAGTCCCCCAAGGCTGCTCACGGTCCATCAACAGTTTCCTGTCTCCGTAGGGTTTATATACCAACTATGTGGCCAGACTTCGGAACACTGGCCATATGGCACTCTGTTATCGGCACTCGGTGCCTATAATGGTTCACACTTACACACAATGTCAACGTGTGCATGGACTACATGTACTTACTTACACACACACCACAATGCCTTGTACAACGATCAGCGCGCACGTGAGCCGTTACACACGTAAACTGAAACGAAATGAATCTTTAAATTTGTTCTATAATTTTCTCTTTCGTATTGCGAACGATTAAATATGTAAAGCAGAATTCTCGTAAGATAAAAACAACATCCCCCCCCCTTTACAATAAAACAAAAAACAAAACAAAACAAAACAAAAAATCGAACAAACAAACACACAAGACATTTTACCATCTAGTAGCAAGCATGCACCTCTGTCATTTGATCTGGATTACGTAGTCTTTTTTTAAAGTATTCTAAAATTTCACCTACTGTAGTATATGCATGCAAAATCCCAGCTTACAGCTCTATATACTGAACTGTGCAGAAATGCCGGGTGTAACTTAGTCTACAGACTGTATACGTCCTATATACTTGTATGGAAGTTAAAGAATATGCATGTACATATAAATATAATATCTTTATCAATATCCAACTAAGGTCAAGTCTGATCATTTTTATAAAGCTCTAGTTCCAACTGCATGTAGCGTGGTGCCGCATGCAAACACGCGAGACCGCTGCGTTAATTATGTCTGACGTCATGCATGACGGCAACGCCACGTCACGTGATGTGGTCAGCTGTAGTGCCAATGTTGCGGACTAACGTTGGCGTATAATTAAATAGGCCCCTACCGACAATATAATCTAATCTAATCATGTATTAAAACCGTGACGGACTACCTGCACGAGGGAGATGCACACGTACGTAGCTATATTTCGGCATGAGAGATTCATAATCCGACATGCAGCTGTCACGATCGAAGCTCAATAAGCTGCTTAGCACCATCAACATATAGTAAATGAGAGAAATTGTACAAGCTTTCAGCCTATAAAACTTCTAAGGCTTCAGTTACAGTAAAAAAAATACAATGAAGATCCATTCATTTTATCTGGATTAATTAAAGCCATAATACACATAGCTTCGATGTATACCACAGTATCGTGGAATGGACTTATATAAAACGATATTGGTCCGCGCAGTATTTCTTTGTCATTACATTTTAACATACATCTTGAAAACACATAGTGTGTACATATTACAAAGTATCGTGAAGTAGGCTTACATTAAACGATATTGGCCCACGCAGTTTTTCTTTGTCATGAAATTTTAACGTGCATGTTAAATACACAGTGTGGATATATTGCAATGCATCGTTGAGACGGCCTGCCGAAAACGATATTGGCCGGACAGGCATGCTGTTTTTCTTTGTCATTTAAATTTAACATGTTTACTGATTACGTATGATTCATATTTGTTTACGTCTGTGTGTGTGAACTTGAAAAACACGTCACCCTTCTCTCATGGTGTATTGAGTTGCCTCAAGCAGTCTATGCGCGTATACAGACGTCTATATGTCAGAATATAACGCAAGTCGTTGCAATGTGTATACCCTTGAGTTATAATAATCGCTGCATGCGGCATCCATACGCGTGGCATATAAGTATTGGAACTTTGATTGTCGTAGACATTGCTATACAAGAGGCATATGTAGCCTTGATAGTGCTTGGCAATGGCCTGATTTAGGTCTACTGTAGGAATGGATATTGTATGTCCATCATATATACGTCTGCAAATGAGGGTTAGGGGCAGATGAAATAAAAATTGACGTAGTTGTGTTAAGGAGAGGGAGGTCTCCTGAAGTACAAACAGAACGGCTGTGCCGCAGTATATGCCTAACGGCCCGGCCGTGTTGACACGCTGGTCTCGGGCCTTTACTGCCATCACGTACCCCGCCTATACGGCCGACCAAAACTGGGCGCATTTTGATCCCAAACCTGCCATCTAAAGCGGGTCGTGTTTGAAGAAGGCTTGAAGAAAGGACACGTTTTTTGTGTGTGACATGTTTATTGTAGAATAGAATAAAATAAACTCGGCTATGTATACTGATACGATACGGACAAATGTTGCATGCATTTACGTGTGGAATGACCACCGAACGCATACGCGGCTATAGCCAAGCTAGCCTTTGTGATACATGTTTGCGGTACTATACGTACTCTTTCGGTTAATCCAGAATAATTTAGAAGAATTGATATACTTCGACTAATCTAGCTCTGTCAACAATGCGAATATAGCGCTTGGTTGGAATGCTAAGCCCAGTCGGTAATGCATTATATGTAGAAAAACGCCCGAGAAGAACACACCACGGGTGAGATGGTCCGATATGAAATGACACACCTATACGGTTCACGGTTATCGCCCTTGTACCGGACAATTAATACGCGTTGTGCCATTGGGCAAGGATCTTGCAGCATAGCTGTTCTATGGGATACATGTCCACGAAACTGGCAGAGGGCCGGGAAAATCAAAATACTGAAGAGATAATAAAATGTCTGAATAAAAACAAGTGTAAACATGTGCACGTAACATTTCAGGGTGTTTTGGCTGATGATATTCTCTAGCAAACAATTCCACTCAGGATAGCTATAATCCGAAAGAACAGAATGTGCCTCCACCCAGCAGGAAAGCACCTTCTGTACAAAGGCGAGTTGAATTTCATCAATATGTTTTATTCAAATTTGACAGAATGTGTAGAGATTGAATATATACTGTCAACAGAATGTCTGTTGTCTTCAGTGGTGCAAGAGTGCATTCTGTTATTGCAGCGGATTATTCTGTTAAATATAGCACACACATTCTGTTAATTTAACATGAACAATGTGTCAGACCAACAGAATAATATGTTGAATATGACACAATGTTATTACACAGGATACCTTTTTTGCACCACTCAGACAACAGACTTTCTCTTAAAATTAATTAACAGATTATAATTTTTTAGTGTAAAGCAAAACCTTACACAATTGACCGTTGGGACTGAATGCATGCGAAATAACGTGACCGGAAGTAAGATATATATATATATATATATATATATATATATATATATATATATATATATATATATATATATATATATATATATATATTCCAATGTCCACCCGGTCACGTCGGGATAGTCGCATGATAGCACTTTACTTTATATTATTAATTGTTTAAAGCATACATATTTATCACATGCTCATAATTTCTACGCATGCCTTAAGCCTGGACAAGGGTGTTCGACAGTGATTTTAACGGGCATGTAAACAGGCCTTATAAACAAACACGCAGGTCAAAATTGTTTTGTCTTTCATGCGTGCATGGAACGTTTCGTATATATATATATAAATATAAATATATATATATATATATATATATATATATATATATATATATATATATATATATATATATATATATATATATATATAGTTATAATGAAGAATGAATTTATTCAGTAAATTAAGAAACCTGAAGAATCGATAGAAAATTGAATTGATAGAATGATCCAAATGTTCAGAGAGAGAACACGCAAATGAGACATGCATGTGTAGGCCATAGGGTATAAGTGTGAATGCGTGGACACGTGCATGTATTATATATGTATATATACTACGTGAACTTCTCTTATTGACACATTAGCTATTATCATCTCACTTATATTTAATGAAAGTGTAATTGATATTTATTTGATTGGTGTTTTACGCCTTGCTGAAGAGTATTTCACTTATGCATGGCGGCCAGCATTATAGTGGGAGGAAACCGGGCAACACCCGCGGGAAACCCAAGACCATCCATAGGTTGGTGAAAGGCCTTCCCACGTATATTTTAAGTTGGCCTACTAAAGTCGCAAGACACTAAATACTAGTCTACCCAAAGTTCTAAAATGAACGTATGCATGGATGCTGATAAGTAAGTATATATTTGTCATCCGTATATACATATATATGCGGATTGGACAAAGGAAAGAATTCATTTTCAGCATTTGGAAGCCATGACCGCTTTCGTGAATAATGTGAAAATTTTCACTGAAGTATTTCACAACGCAATGAATCGCGACGTGTGTGCATGTCTACATATATCTAGCCTGCTTCATATAAAGTACGATGAAATCAAAACACACTTTACAGCTCACTCAACTGGAGTCATATATGAATCATAAGGTACACACATCAGCCGTTCTGCCGGTCATATACATGTGTGCAAGTACACTGGGGTTATATTCTCATTTATCAATCGGTGGTTATCAGAGCGTGGTATGCACTCTCTTATTATATAGGTGTATGTGTCTAGATATGTATGTCGCTCTTCGGTTACTCGTCCAGTTGCTGATGTACGTCACCAACAGGTATATGCGCTTTGCTACATCGGCCAAGACCGGTGTGCGGCCACGCAGTCTACATATATAGACCTTCACACATGCAAAAGAGGCGAGGAGAAAAGCCTGCAGCCATTTTCTCTACGAAGAACAATTGGATGGGAGACGTATATATATATATATACACGCCTATAAGTTTAGTCTGTTACGTAGGCCTATGTGGTTTATACGCTTAGCTATGACGTACTGTTTTGTAATTTATGCAGTTCAATGGATTATTCATAAAAAAATATCTGTATGGCTAAACTGGAATATTGTAGGAAATAAGTCATAATTTATGTCCATGCACCAGGAAAAGTGCACGTGTACGTTAACCGGACTGGTGTATAGTCTACATATATATTGTAGTGATTTGTTTGGTTTTCATTCGGATATATATAAAGAGTGTTTGATAATAAGAAGTTGTGTATTACGCGGATATGCAATCAACATTACATAAAACAAATATATTATAAACTTATAAATATGTGTATATAAATGATCTATAATATTCATTTTCCAAATAATGAATTCATTTCATTTTGTGCCGGGGCATATAGAAAGACAAAATAAGAAAGTGTATGTAAAGATATTTCCAATGTTCGATCCACTGAAGAGCATCAGTGAAGTTAGCGCTGTGTTATTTCAAAACACATAATTAATTTTCTGATATAATGCATTAAGTATGGAACGATTTTGTTCCTTTTTGTTGTATGTTTAACACGATTTGCCAGGAATACTGGGAATATTAAATTTCTTTCACTGTGGATAGAACTTGTGGAGAGTTGTCTTCTCCTAACCTGTCAAGATGAGGCAGACGGGAGCACCTGTTCATTTTGGGATGGGGGGAAATCAGGCGCGCTTTATCCCAAACACACACCTGTCAAACACGCCGGTATTGTCCCGTCTGCCTCTGGTCAGTCTGCCCCAGTCAAGGGCAACACCCGATCTGGTCGCCCTTACGGGGCAACCGCCCCCGGGCACGCGTCGGCGTCACCTGCCCGGTCATATATATGGCGGTCATTACAAAGGCTTCCATGGCAAAATCCACTCAGTGCTACAATAACAAGCCAGGTAATGTCCGATTCTAATTAGCTTACCAACACGACTCCTGCCAGGTGACGTCTCTAGTGGACTGTTATTCATACCAAATGTTCTAGAATATTAGCTTCGTTTTGAGACTTGACAAGGTACGAATTGGTGGGCTTGAAATGATGCTGGCACAGATATCACATGTACTTAAAGGTTATATTACAGTGCTTTACTAGACTGTGTACTATTCCCTTTACCGTGCACGGTGCCTTCTCTCCCTGTAACAGACGTGTATATACATGTGCGCTTTTCCCTAATTACAGAGTTCTCCTAAACATCTAATGTAGCCCATACGGTGTATGTCGACTTTCCCCAAGTAATGTACAGCTTTCTCAACTCCATGTGTTCAGTACTGGCATGTTACATATATAAAATACGTTTTTCATGTATTGGGTGGCATCTAAACTGATCTGGTGATATGACCCTTTCTGAGTCGAATTAGCTCCATTGAATTACTCAGATTTTTGAGGCAATTGCCCCCAACTTTTCTCTGAGTGTATAATTGGGCTGTACCTTCTCCCATGTGTAGTTGTACCTTCACATAACCGAGCTACCGTCATCCTAAAATTGCGGAGTACCTTCTCCCAGTCTTCTTGTACCCTCACACATCTGAGCCACCGTCATCCTGTAACTTATTGTTTACTACCTTCTT
This sequence comes from Liolophura sinensis, assembly GCF_032854445.1. Taxonomy (NCBI): domain Eukaryota; kingdom Metazoa; phylum Mollusca; class Polyplacophora; order Chitonida; family Chitonidae; genus Liolophura; species Liolophura sinensis. Next base: position 21,674,641 of record NC_088302.1, read on the forward strand.
CCATGCGTTGTTGTACCTTCACACATCTGTTGTACCTTCACCCTATATGTAATTGTGCAGTGCATTCACCCGTATATGCAGCATACATCATGTGTACCTTCATCCGTGTGCATAACCTTTACAGGTATACAATACCTTCAGCCTTGAGCTTTAGACCTCTCCCTTTGCTCAGTACCTTTAATTCATCTGTGTGCAGTATACCTTCATCCGTGTACAGCATCATCACACGTATGTAGTACCTTCTCCCATATGCAGTATTTAGTCTTTTAATACGATGCCAGTTTTGCTATTTCACTTCAGTTTTGACATTTCCTTGAGGCCACTATCCAACAACTCCAATGAGCTGGTTCCCGTAAACACCACCATTACTAATACATACATGCCTTTTGACCCAGTCACTTTGTTTGTAAATACTTACAAATGGTGCTTTAATCGTAGCGAACTTATACATTTATACTGGTATCCATTAAGCCCAAGGTGTAAATGTAGAAATGCTAGAAAAATACAGAAAGCTAACAAGGCTCACTGAATTTATACTGGTTTTTATTTATTTATTTATTTATTTTGGATGATTCTCTGTGTTTTCTTTATTCAATCAACTGAATAATGGTTAACACGTATTATCTAATTTAAAGTTCAGTTCTATATATAGTAGGGTCTATGTTGGATTCTTTATGTATCAGCCTGTATGCACTCACGCGTGAAAAGCGCGCATCTTCACTGTCCACTGGTAATCTCCGCGACACGACGATGTGGAATGCTGCCACGTTTATACAAATAAAGGTGTTCATTGTATATCATGATCGAGAAGCAAAGATCCGTGGGTAAGAAGATTGAGGGAGCGGATCGAACCGTTGGGGACGTTCACAAGTACTACTTGCTTGGATTCGAGGGATGGGTTAGCTGTCTGAGTGTAATTAAAATTTACAAAGCCCTCTGCTGTGGCGCTGGTAGTCGCGTATTTATCACTATTTATCCCGTCCTGGTGTGTGACTGGTGGGTGAGACGTACGGGCAAGAAGACTCCGGCCTAATCCTGTCGCCCGGGCGAAAACAGCATTGATCCCTCTGCGAGCCGCTGAGAAGAGATTGCGTGCGCGTGTAAGACTGATAGTGACTAACAGTCGGCTCCACTTTTAGCTAACACGGCCATTGTTACTGAGTGTATTAAGATATTATCATTATTGATCTCATCCCCGAGTCACAGCTCATTTCACAGGAGAGCATGTCGCCTGTAATTGCCATTCCGCTCTCATCACTCAGCGCCGTGTATAGAGACAGCGACCCTTATAGAAGTGCTGGAGGTATAGAAGGCTTGCTATAGTATAGCCTATACATGGCTGGTGTGGCTGGGGCAAAACGCCCACATCAACAAACCCTTAACCCATTAACCCTTAATTCCTGGGGATGATCTGTTTCAAGCACTGCCCTAAGCACCACACACCCTAAAGCCTGAAGCAATACTCTTCTTTAGATATCGTTCACATTCCAGTTCACATCGACTGTCTGTCAGTATACATATACACCTAGCATTCAACATAGCTTGTGAAGATAATTTGTGATTAACAGATTTTGACAAATTATTCAGTTTATTCATAACGATAACGGATCTATCAGTCCTCAACAAGAAACTGTATCGCTTGCAAGGAATAAATTAGTGTTTGTTCTGAACGATCAGAACTGATTACCTGGAACTGTTTACATTTCTTAATGAATATTAATACATTCGCTCATGACTACATACATGTATATACTGAATACGTTAGACGTGCAGCCCTGTGTACATTTACATGGTTTATATTTGTACATTTATTGCATTTATTGCATTTATTGTGCACATGATTTTTGGAAACGGGCCCTTTTTTTCACCAAGACTGACATGGCCAACGTTGAATGCGGAAAGTAACTACTCATACATGCACATGATTGAACATTTGGACTTCAAAGACTATCCGCAAATTCAACATACTCGTCGTTATTTAAAACGAAATAGTATGCAAAGAAACGCAAGTGAAAAAAACTCAATGCCCACCAACAAAAATGAAAAAAATGTCGACTGGCCGATATGGGGCTCGAACCCATGACATTCGCGTTATTAGCACGACGCTCTGCCGACTGAGCTAACCGGCCATTCATGCTATACGGTGGCTTTTTAACCTCCATAATCAAGCGGTGCCTGCTGTATACGCATCGCGTCTTTTTCTTTTTTTTTCGACACACCGACATTTAGACAATTGATCAGCGTTGACCTAGTTTTCGCTGAGGATTAAAATCGCACACGCTATGTTACTCCGCCATAATTCCTTCAAGAACAGGAACTACATCCCCACATACGTATATAAGGCAGCGGAAGATCAGGTCTTTCTCTGTCTGACATCGTATGTCAAGTGTAGCCTAAATGAAAACTTAAGCAAGTATTATTAACAGGCAACCAGCCTGCTAGGGCGATCTTCATAGCTACAGTTCTAAACCAGAGATTGTTCTTGCAGCAGTCAGGTAGTCGCAAGACCGAATACAGTACACAGCATTGGCTAGCGCGTAAACGGAATCCCGCGGTAGTTTCGGACTGAAAGTTTGAACACGATAGCAAATGAGGGTGTTCCTAGTATACCCCTGCTGTTCATTGTATGCACCAGGTTGTATATAGTTTCTGAATTATTTAGTTTTTTGTTTGGTGTTTTATGCCGTACTCAAGAATATTTCACTTATACGACGGCGCCAGCACTATGGTGTGGTGGTGGTGGGGGTGGGGGTGGGGGGGGGGGATACCGGGTAAAGCCCTGGGGAAACCCACCGCAATTCACAGGTTGCTAGCAGACCTACGAGGAAGCCAGCACGAGTTGGACTTGAGCTCACAACGACCGGATTGACGAGATGTTCCTGGGTCATTGCATTGCGCCGCGCTGACACGCTTAAGACCTCGACCACGGAGGCCTCTGATTTAAAAATATAGACCCACGTGAAATAGCCCTATTAATTGCATAACGGTAATATTATGTTGGCCTATACGGTATATAATATCAGATAGCATGAAGGCTGCAACTATATACACTGCATCACTCCTTGCTGGCTATAGGGCCTACCATGCTCATCCAGTGACAGCGAAATTGAAGAATAATTTGGCTATAGAATGTACATTGTAACGTGACGATATATTTGAACAATCCTGTATCCCTCACCCCTTCCCACTACCCCGCCTAACTTCCTCTCCCCAGGTCGTCCATATCAGTTACATTTTATTTTCACATTTCTCTAGAGATACAAGCTACTGGAATAAAGTTCAGTACACCATATTTCTAAATTAAATTTCAAAACATATTACACTGCGCTATAGGCTGCAGCTTGCGTGAGGTACTTTCATTAATTGCCCTAGGTTGACAGTTGTAGTAAATGCCAAAGGAAGGCTGTACAGTGGGGTATCTCCGGGTCCCAGGTTATCGGCCTAAGTGCTACTTGCACATGCATGTATCATAATCTACCTGTACGGCTTCAGCGGATAATACATTCTAGTCGTAAACCGACAACCTGTGTACACCTGTGTGCCATTGTGTCAGATCATAGATATCAAATGTATTGCACAGACAGACCCACTATAGTAAATGAATTAATTAATCAGAAATAAAGGAATATTTCCACTAAAATTAATTACTGAACAAAGGGAATCCATTGATAAAATTATATCATATGTATCAAGATACTTAGGCTCTAAACAAATCGATAGACATACAGGCCGATTGTCTATCGACGTGAAGAATGTGTGGTGCAGGCAGTATCCCAAAATGAACAAAAAATGTGATTCAGTCTCAATATCTAATTCAAACTATTATAGCTGTTTGTAAACATCATTCCAGAATCAGGTTGACATGCCTCCCACCCCCCCCCCCCCACCTCCTTCCACCCCCCGACTTACAAGCATAGGCCTAACATTCAAAATTCACATGCATCAAAAGTTAAATATGTCAGCTTTAAGCAGATACGTCAGTTTTGCATTGAAACACCATAATGTATAACAAGCAATATAAGAGTGTATAATGAAACAGTCTGCTTTCAGTGCAAATCTCACTATTTAGCAACATATACATGCCAGTCCATATTCAGATCACATATACACTCCAAACATTTAAAAAGTCCGTTGTCTGTGCGATGCTAGAATGTATTCTGTTATTATAACTCAATATTCTGACATATTCAACATAATGTCATGTCAGCCTAATAGAGTCTTTTTTGTTGAATTAATGGAATATTTGAGTAGGGATATATTTAAAAGAATAACCTGTTGCAATAGCAGAATACATTCTAGCATCACTCAGACTTTTTGAGTGTATATATAGGCCTATGCATATTTGTCACGATATATAACGCGTAATTCAACTCTGCGACTATATCAAGTGCATGATTGAGGAATTCCCCCTTATTGTTGACAGGTGTGTGGGTAGGGGATGGTATGGAGTTGGGGAGGCGGGCATGTGGGTGGGTCATTAATGTCTCCGGTATAGGAAGTGACGCCATACGGTGTTGGCCTACTTCTTGAAGCTCGTTATAAACCAGGACAACCAATCAGTCCATGTGGAGTAGTGACGGTCCAACCAATCGGCAATCCATGAAGCAAATACAGGTGGGCTGCCAGCCCCGCCATGTAACATGTATATTAACTAATACATGCAGGTGTACTAAATTCCCTGTGCACGTGTAAGGATATGAATATGACATGAATCGCCTCCGAACAATTCGCAATTCAGTTTCTCACGTGACCTAAATTGGCACGTTTTTTCATAACATAAAGGACATGCTTCGAACGTTAAAGCTAGTACCAGGTTACACACGATGACATATTTGTGGAATTGGTATAATGGCGATTTTTCCTACAACTATGTCAATCTATACATATATATTTCAGTTTCAAGTTTAATTAACGTTTAAGTCTCTTAACATTTCACTTGCACATTTATTTGACCAGATATCATCTCCTTATACTTCATTTTCAGCAGGCCAATAATATTTTATCCTTTCCAATGCAATAGCCACGTTTTTCTTTCCGCCGTTTTATATAACCTCTGACTCACCAGTGTGTTAAAGTCAAAAAAAAAAAATAAATAAAAAAATATTAAATAAATAATAAAAAATACAGGTATTTAAGCCCCCAATACGAGTGTTTGATCTATATTTATAGCTGTATAAGGCCCCAAAGGAACTAAATTATTAACTGGGCTCTTTTGATTTTAGCCTCCTTGGTGGCTTATCCCATTCCCAATTAATATTATTAATCAATTAATGACTAACCTTATGGGATGTGAACCAGATTCAAATAGCTTTAGGAGACGTAATCCCATCCACAGAGCTTACCCCATACACAGCGATCCTTAGAAGCCGCTTATATATGTTGCATATATGCAATCGAGCAGGAACCCTATAACATTTACATTCGTCCTTATATACACAACTTCTTTGAAACACCGTTCCTATATCATTTGCAAAGGCCACAATTTGTTCCGAAATTAGAAATCTCGATGGAAATCTTTAATTTTAAAATTCGAATCGTTCGATGAACCCCGTATACATAATGGTTAGAAAACATGCTGTTCGTCCAAGGAAATGGGAGTAACCTAATCTTGCTGCTTTCACACACACTCACACACACACACACACACACACACAGCGGAAGCTAGATTCGAACTTCCAATTTCATTCTTTGTTACGCGGCAACTGTTTGCTTTATACTACCAAGCCAAGGGAAGCCGGATTATACAATAAACCCTTCTCATCACAAAACAGTGTACATGTTGTTTACATAAGCACTAAAGTTTATAAGATTACTATGTGTGTCACTCCCATGACGTCATATAAGAACGTAGGTTTTCCCCCAAGGCTACATCCCAGATTAATTTCACACAACAACACAAATAACCTGGTACTAGCTTTAACGTTCGAAGCATGTCCTTCGCAAACGCCCACGCTTGATGAAACAAGCCCCGGGCAAGATGAACTTAATCACTCGGCGTCATAGCGGCATATATTCATAACCCAGGTAATAGATCGAGTTTCATGCCACTGAACTTCGTGAACTGTGCAGTGTAGACATATGTAGATGCATGCATCTTTAACACAGTCAGCTTTTTGCATTTGTGAAAATTAAATACATTCCGCAAAAGAATTTTACATAATTTAAAAGAAAACTGGTTGTTTGTCTGTGTAGTAAAAGTTGTCTGGGTATAGATCCCTTACATGTGGGTCATGGGTATGCAGCTTGTTCTGCTTTAGGCACGATGAAGGTGAAAGTGTGCTGCAATGCCATATAAAGTAGATATAATGTAGCAATGCCATTTATGAAGTCTGCTAAAGGCTAACGCAGCAAGCAGCAATGCTGTATCTTTTAAATTAGTAGTACGTATGAGCGTCGTCTAAGCCTGACATTGTGTTGTCTAGTTATAAAAGTAATGCTGTAAATTATGCTGATATGGTGTTGAAATATGGTGCAAAACGAACATAATGCAATGCTTTATATTATGCTGATATGGTGTTAAAATATCGTGCAAAACCAACATGATGTAATGCTGTATATTATGCTAATATGGTGTTGAAATATCGTGCAAAACGAACATAATGCAATGCTTTATATTATGCTGATATGGTGTTGAAATATCGTGCAAAACCAACATGATGTAATGCTGTATATTATGCTAATATGGTGTTGAAATATCGTGCAAAACCAACATAATGTAATGCTTTATATTATGCTGATATGGTGTTGAAATATCGTGCAAAACCAACATGATGTAATGCTGTATATTATGCTGATATGGTGTTGAAATATCGTGCAAAACCAACATGATGTAATGCTGTATATTATGCTGATATGGTATTGAAATATCGTGCAAAACCAACATAATGTAATGCTGTATATTATGCAGATATGGTATTGAAATATCGTGCAAAACGAACATGATGTAATGCTGTATATTATGCTGATATGGTGTTGAAATATCGTACAAAACCAACATAATGTAATGCTTTATATTATGCTGATAATGTTGTATATTATGCTGATATCCTCTTGAAATATCATGCAAAACCAACATAATGCAATGCTGTATATAATGCTGATATGGTGTTGAAATATCGTGCAAAACCAATATAATGTAATGCTGTATAATACTGCCATAGTGTAACAGGATAATTCCACACAAGGCCAACATAATGTAATGTTGTATATTGCTGACATAAAGTTGTAATGCCACACACAAGGCCAACATAAAGCATGCTGTTTAATGCTGACATAGTGTTGTAGGCTAATGCCAACATAAAGCAGTGCTGCAAAGCTGATATCATGTTTAAATGCCATACAAATGCAACATAAAACAGTGCTGTGTAATTCTAGTATCTTATACAATCTATGGAAGATCAACATAATGCAATGTTGAATAATGCTGACATTGTGTTTTAATGCCATACATGAACACAAGACCAACCTAATGCAATGCTGGACATCTCGTCGTAATGCCTTCGAAGGCCAACATAAAAAATGTGTCCGCATCTTAGACCGGAAATTGGAGCCTATATATATGTATGTGTAAATGTATATGCTAACGACAAGATTATATCTCATGTCAATTTACCGCATTCCAATGTAAAGTTACATTGTCTGTTTCTTTGTTGCCAATAAACGTTTGGAAGACACACAGAGCACTATTACAATGGTGTGGAATGCGTTGTGGTTGTTGTTCACTTCCCATACATGTACAGTTATACCTGCTCTATTGTATACAATGGTTTCAAATATACACCATATCTCATCTTACCGTGAGATAAGTGACTGACACGTAAATACACAAAGTGCGCTCAGCTGGAAAATTATTGCCAGGGCAGGGGAAAAAAAAGCTTATGTCGATCAGGAGAGATTTTTAAGACATAAAGACGTGAATAATGAGGGGTTAGGCAAAGTGTCGCTACTGGTGACTAATGACAGCGTCGTATGTGTGGAAGGCTGCTTATGTATGTATATAGAGCTACTCTGGCTGTCATGTATACAGGTGGTGGAAGATTAGCGCTTGACAGGAGTGGCGGAATACTGTCCTGTACACGAGTGGGTTAAACAAAATATAATGTTGTACAGAGGAGTTAACACAGCGGAGAAATATAACAGCGGATGTTTATGGCCATGAAATATTACATGAATTTAGTCATATTGTTGGAAATACACATTATTGCTCTTTGCGCTTTGCTTCAGGTTCCAAATCAAGGTAGCAGTGGTCAAAATGTGCTTAGTTTGGTGACAGAATTGAACAGCTGGTTATTGTGAGGTTTTTAACAATCATCCTTTGTTTATTAGTCACAAACTTTCCCAGACTACGGTAGAATAGTAAGTTGCATAAACTGTAGAAAGGTTTCATTCTGTACAAAAGCTGGACTGGTGCATTGCGACGATTTCGTGGTCTATTTTAACGTTCAACTTAACCAGTCGAATGCGGTATTGTGCGATTCAACTGTTTTCTGACGCCATTCTTATACTCCACGACATTTTTCTTGTTTATTTTGAGAAAGAAGCTGTACATATGAAATGTTAACATGACGGTTTCGGCTCCGGCAGTGTTGGTCGCGTATTTTTGGCACTGTTGACTAGTGCAGTTAAGTGAATCGCCTTAATTTATATACTGTTCAACACCATACCATGATAATTTGGCTAAGCTTTTAATTATCATAACATGCATACGAGTTCTGCAAGTCACCCCTATAAAATCAATGTAATATAAGAGAATATATATATATAAGGTGTCGCACGGTTTGTGGAAGATCTCAAGCGACTGTGCGTGACTGAGGTCGGAAAGTTACAAACTGAAATATTTTGGGGTTGCAAGGCTTATGTTCAAAGATGTAGTCAACCAGAAACATATATTGTCCATTAGGTAAGGTGTGAAGTGGGCTCTTGTTTTGAACTGCATTTCCGGCTTCGAGATCCCCATTGATTTGGGCTCCAAAATAGATCCACCGCAGACGAAACACGATAAGCTCATTAAGGCCTACATATACTTATATATATACATATGGGTCGCTCGGTGTGTCGTTAATGTAGGATTACTGGCGATTAGCAGGAAGTCATGGACAACTAACCAAACAACTACAACACCATTTATCACCGCCACCTTTATTATTATGTGATTGAAAAAGGATAGTAGGTATATAGAGTGAGTTCATATATATTATGTATATACTGCATGCATATGCACAGCCAACTGAGCTGAGTATAATGACGTGATGGTGGTAACAAGCTTCCATATATGTTTACACGCACAACGGAAGATATCGATTGCTGGACCAAAGATAGCTTGCATGTTACCTTGGTTTTATAGATACGAAGGTCTTAATTTATTTGTTTGTTTCATTTAGTTGGTTGTTGTTTAACGCCTTGTATTTTTCAAGATGTTTTCATTTATATAAAAGGGTCCGGTTTATTGGTGGAGGAAATCGCAGTTAGTGCCAAACCTTATTCATCTTTTCTAGGTACCAGCCCAGATCGCACAGTTGGTTGAGCGTACTATTCGAGAGGCGGGTCCTGGAAAATGGAGACACATTACATGCAATCGTATTCATATGAGTGAAAAATTGTTGAGTACGACGTTAAACCACAAGCACTCACTCATTCACTCTTTGCTAGGTTACTGACAAAGTTCTTCTCTTTGCTAAAACATCCATGCAGAACTGGATTCGAACTCACGACATCATTGGTATTGGCCCTACGAGTGTCGGCAATCATGGCTGGCAGCGGGATTTGAACTCTCAGTCCACTGACCATGCCTGTTGGCAGGGTTCCTGCAACATTGAATACTGCCGGTCAACGATTATTGAATATTTATAAAAAAGAATGTGTATTGCTTGTATATATCCTACCATTGAGAATGCCCTATACGGAAGTATATACACATGTACATATATGCACATGTAACTGTACATGTAACTACATATTACACATGTAATCAATATAGACTACTCATAAACACGTGTCCAACTGGCTTATTCAATTACATGACACTCTTTGTCCTTGGCCGGTCACATCAGCTTGTAACTGCCGCCCACCCCATACAGCAGGTTTTGTGGATATGGTAAGATAGCCATTTAGCAGAAGAATAGGAAAAAATCAAATGAATTCATAACACTTAACACGAATGCGTCCTGTTACATAGAATTATACAAAGGACGTCTTACAAAGCGATTGTGCCTTTTGGAACAGGTGTAGGTTTTAGATTTCCTATGGCAGATATAGGTATGTAGGTAGGCCATTTAAAGAACTCATCTGAACCAAACAAGTGCTAAAAAATACCCTAAATATTCCTGCTACAATTACCTGTAATTATTTGTTGAAAAGAGAAGATGAGGTGTCAGGGCAGAAAATTAGGGCAGCTATACTGTTGTGATAACTTTCTTTTTCCTTGAAAAGGTGTCTCTTGGGGTGTTCTGTTGAATACCCATGGTGTACCCTGGTCGGGTGATACCAAAGATTTTGAAAGCAGTACTTGTTTTGGCACTAAAGTTGTAGAGCAAGGAAAGGCTGGTTGGCCCTTTGTCAATGTAATGTGAACGGGTGAGGTGTCATGTCTGGTGTCTTCGACATGACACCAGTGGCGGCAGCACTTTGGCGACATGTACTCACCCCGCCATAAGAAGACACAATATATATATATATATATATATATATATATATATATATATATATATATATATATATATATATATATATATATATATATATACACACCCCCAATGACTTAAGCTGAAGATAGCTGAAGACAAACACATCTCCTGCATGTATTAAAGGTGGACGGTCCCTCGGTTCCCCTTCTTTTGCGCAGGGATCAATTACTTTGACTCAAGCTGGTGAGAAGTTGAAAAATTCACATAAATATTTAGTTAGGTGCGAAGTTCAAAAATCAAAACTTCTTTTCTTAAATGCCTCTTTCGAGATGTAGATTTCACAATGAAATAGTTTCGCTGAGACATACTTCTGCATTCGGTCTTCCAAATTCTTGCATAACATTAAAACTTTTTATACTAATGTACGAACTGCATGCATACACTGCTATTTTTAAACATTTTTTTGTTAAATTTGTTACGAAATAATAATGTTAATTAGTATCTAGCCATATTTGAAAAAAAAATGACGGTTCATTAAGAACTTCAGATTGTGTTATTCGTCTAAGACCAGGTTTGCAGGGGACGACCACCCACGTGAGCTAGCTCTGGTCACGTCATCCCAGATCATGGGGACAAACGGTGTGTTGTCAAAAGCCTGCGCGTATTGTTCTGTGATATTTGCTTGTTCTGGCCAGACGCTCGGTTTGCAATGGTATCAACTCCATCGGTTGTTCCGATCAGCGTTTTATCCATCTGGAAGTTCAGTGGTGCGTGAAATGCGTGTAAAGTGGATCCCTGGATTTGCCCGAAATCTATCCCTGACTTCTCGTTTCACATGCGTCATTTTGAGCATTTTGTGGAAATTTTACCCCGTTGTTAACAATCGGACTCAGTTGGCTGGAACCGATGCGGCACTAATGGTCGGTAATGGAACAACGCAGTCAGTGTTCCCCGTGTGGTTGAGATATAAGTGTCGTTTAGTGGGTGTTCACCCACCAGGTAATTCTGAGCCAGGAATACCGCTGGGGGAAACGAAACAAAACGGTAAACGCAGTGTTTGACTTCTCGAAACGACCTACACACAACACATCAGTGGCGATCAGTTAAGAATCTTTTGTAAATTTTGACTAGTTTTTGTGAAGAAAACTGGCCGTGTTGTTGTTGAGTCAGGAGCTATTGAGCAATAATGATTGACAACTGTCATGTTCATATTCAAATGCTGTACTGCCCCAAACCACTCCCCTACCTGACTGGGTGTTTTGGTATTCCAGGTTTCATTAACCACAAACTTAACAGAAACTTAAGTAAAATATTCTTAAGTACACCCTGGATGTTTTACATAAAAATAAACACATATAGTTGAAGGTATAGACAACGCATTAATTTTTGTGAAGAAAACTGGCCGTGCTGTTGTTGAGTCAGGAGCTATTGAGCAATAATGATTGACAACTGTCATGTTCATATTCATATGCTGTACTGCCCCAGACCACTCCCCTACCTGACTAGGTGTTTTGGTATTCCAGGTTTTCATTAACCACAAACTTAACAGAAACTTAAGTAAAATATTCTTAAGTACACCCTGGATGTTTTACATAAAAATAAACACATATAGCTGGGGGTATAGACAACGCATTCTAGAATGCTATAATTACGTAATATACAGAGATTCTAACAGTTTGAAATTATTGAATGCGATTATTTGTTTACTTTTGTTGTAATATGTAAATTAGATTGTGGGACTTTTTAGTTATAATTATTATAATCACAATGGCGGACATTAAAGAAACTTCTATTTATGCCTGGTCACGTGTGTAAAGAAATGTCCATCCATAAACCATTACAGAGATGCTGTTCTGTTGAGAATGGAACCAAATAAACGCCTTAGTAGGTAAAGAAAACATTCTTATTATTTATAATAGTTAACAATTAAACCTCTGGACGCATACTTTGGCGTACAATCCGACTGAGCTAAAAATGATTTGTTACCTGTGGGCAAATGCCTGACTTACCCGACCTTACGTCGGAACAAAGAGTTCGAAGAATTCAAGCTGGGTATACTGATGTAGATAAATAAATTTATTTTAGAACATTGTTTTCGACGCTATAGCGATAAATCATAACGGAAGATTCAGAGTGGATGCAAAATCTGTGAATAAGAATAACTCAGCGAGACAGCTGAGACATTAATACACGATACGCTATAGAGTGGGAGTCCAGAAGCAGGCTGGTGTCTTTCTCGAATTCCAAGATGGCGACTTGTCATACTTATAGGTTGAACTTTGCAGACAGTAGGCCTGTATATACATATATCTTCGCTTGAATACGGTCAAATCTTTGTTTCTTCAGTAATACATATGTGGATTTGGTTGAAATTGTGTGCTTGTCACCATCGTTAAATTTAACGATGCTCTTTGAGATTCTCATTTCGAACCAGCCCGAAGTCGAAATATTCTGAACAGCCATCGAAAGTAGGAAATATATTAGTGTCTTTGTCACATAGCGTTTCGGTGAACCACTTCGGCGTGTTTAAAAAACAGCAATCGGTATTTCACGTATCACACCCCAAATGATACATAGCAAGGCCATCATGCATGTTCTCGTCGTCATACGACTGAAAAATTCTTAAATACATCGGTAAACCCTAAGCACTCACTCACGCATGCTTGCTCGCGATACGTCACTTTGAATAAACAATGCATCACGTGAGTTGGCAAACTCGACGTCTGCCATTTTGAATGGAAGAATTGCAAAAGGAAGCAGCCCTGTGCTTTAAATATTTTTTCCGAAAATGCCTTTTAGATTATTTTTTATTTTGTTGAATACAGCACACATATTCTTTTAATCAACATAAACATTGTATTACAGACTAACAGGATGTTGAGTTGAATATGATTATTGTGGTATAATAACGGCATATTGAAATTCAGTACGAATTTATACAGTGTATATAAATCTAGCATGTAAGGCTATGTTTGTCTTCCAGACTCTAGAACACACACACGAGGTGTGAGTTCAATTCCGGCCTTTGTCAGGGGCTCAGTGTGGATTCCCCCGTTCTGACTGTTCGTAGGCCTGGGTGACAATGCACGATTAACGACGATCGTGTAACCGTTTTCAAGTCTAACTTGCCTTCATGACAATTACCAGGGGCTGACAATTCTTGGCTAAATATTCAACTCCTTATAACCTTATAACCTTTGAACTTCAAACACAAAAACGCTCGTTGGAATACATGCAAGCTTAATACTGTGTAAGGTGTCAGAATGATAGGCAACTATACGTTATCGATACAAACACATAATATCGATTTATTTATTTATTTGATTGGTGTTTTACGCTTCATCCTCAAGTATATTTCACTTACACGACGGCGACTAGCATTATGGTGGGAGGGAACCAAGCAGAGCCCGGTGGAAAAACCACGACCATCCACCGGTTGCTGGCAGTCCTTCCCACGTATGGCCAGAATAGAAGCCATTATGAGCTGGACTTGAACTCAAAGCGACGGCATTGGGAGGAAGCTCCTGTGGCACGCTAACCACCTCGGCCACGGAGATCCCTCATGTACTACAGTTTCAAGACTATGGCTTGGTATATGCATCGCATATGATAACTCATTCACTTAAAGCTATTTATCGAATTAAATTTCATCAAGCAAACAAAATCTCGCTGACTAATAACGGTGATCGTGGGTTTTGTTCGATGCCCGCGCAAAAATATCCTCTGAATCTATATAAACCAACGGGCTCCTGCGGTGTGAGTTCGGCGGGAAGACCTCGTTGGAGTTAGATTGCCACGGGATGTGAGACTTTGCTATCCTCTGGCGGCTGTCAGTTGTCCAATCTATACAAGTGGCACGAGACTCGCTCTCCGCCGGTACCATGGCCCTCATTGGGCGAAGTGTTCAGTGTATCGATTCGGATAATAAACTGTGCCCGGCTATACCAGCAAAACGTGATGCCTCATATAGTCAACTCGCCAATTTACCTAATTCAAGAAACATCGTAGATTTGTATAGCCTTTACATGCGTATAGATCACAAAGACATTTGTCGAGTTTCATAAAATGATGATGTTGAAAGCAATCATGATACGTGATCATAACTCTTTTTTTCTATTTGACCATCACAAGTTCCTCTGAGAAATTCTGTGTAAGACACCCCCCCTCCCTCCACCCTCAGAATCATGTATCCACGTGAAACGCTTTAGACGGTTTCTCGCAAGGAGTTGGAGATGAACGGCATAAATTTTTTGACGTCTATATCTTTAACTTAGACCTAAAGCCACACAAGTGCGAGTCAAAGCGACAGTATGACATATTGGTTAACCGCTGGTATCCGAATTTCTCGACGTATATAGATTTATCAAAGTAAAAAAAAACTGTGACATTGTATCTGAAGATGGTTTTGGGTTTTGAGTTTCTCCTGGGCTCTGTCTGGTTCCCTCCACCATGCATAATGGTGGCCACCGACGTATAAGCGAAATATTCTTGAGCAGGGCATAAAAACACCAATGAAATAAATAAATAAATAATGACTGCAACCATGTTTTTGCTTTTCTGTTTTCTGGACAATGTGGTGTTCTTAAACGTTTTATCGCGGCTGCAAGTGGATAGTGAATGCTGTAGCCAGGACATGAGCGTATTGAAAGCTTCATGGCTTTTACACTTACTTTTAGAGGGTTTACACGGACAATTGTGAAATGGTTAAATACGTCATAGGGGAAAAGTACAATTCTTGTAATACTTTTGCGGTATAATTAAGACCTCTATTAATCATGCCTCTATTTCTACTAAAAATGGTCGAATATCATAAACTTTTGCTTATTATCACTGCGTCTGATCTATTTACAGAAAATGACATACTGTGCTAGAAGTCTTTGACTTAATAGTTACTTAATCTCACACAAAAATATTTCTGAATCTCTGAAAATATGTGCAACCTTCACACAATTACACTACGATTTCAGGTCTTAATGGGCCTTTAGAAGTTCAGCTCCGCTTCTTCCGCCAAATCACTCTGTATTGTCCTACTGACAGGGACTATGTGCTTGTATTCTTACGCTTGATGGCTATTTCCGTCCACTTCTTTGTCCAGTGTAATGGAGTTCTTCTGTTTCTTTGCCTATTATGACTTGTGAGAGATATTAAAGTATAAAATCAATCAACGCAGCCGGGCACTGTCAGGAGAAGTCGAGTTTCTGGTAGCGGCGTCTGCTCCAGCCCAATAATTGGCGCTCGGAACGGTTGCTTGTAATCACCCATCGGCATTCACTACTGGTGCAGGATGTTTTCTTGTCAGGTCTTGGGAGTTGCCAGGATGTAATTCTGAGCGGTGACATTGAAGACACCGCATGAAAGGCGTGGAGATAGCTCTAGAAACACAGCTATATAGCAGCAGCTCGTCTCTGTTTGACCGGTTGTGTCCCTGGCACCGCATTGACTACCGTAGACAAAAAAAGTCATAGCCAACACTGACTGTGCGAGGAATCATGCTAAATGTGACAGTTTCTTAAAGTACTTTATGATTTATCCCACTCCTATGTGCGTCGATCGATCAAGCTTTAATTCGCACTGTAGATGATGTATATTAATCCAACGGATGCCTTTTGACTCCACTCATGTGTATATTGCCTTGTAGCAATGATCATGTGCGTATTGCCTCGTAGCAATGATCATGTGCATATTGCCTTGTAGCAATGATCATGTCCATATTGCCTTGTATCAATGATCATGTGCATATTGCCTTGTAGCAATGATCATGTCCATATTGCCTTGTATCAATGATCTTGTGTATATTGCATTGTAGGAATGGTCACGAGCATATTGCCTTGTGGCAATGATCGTGGGCATATTGCCGTGTAACAATGATCAAGGGTATAAAGGCGTTGGTTGTCATGAACAGTCACTTTCATTGTTGTTTACGGTTACATTTCCGTTCATTTCTATTCCAAGGTACATTTCCGTCATGAAACAGTTGTTTACGCGGAAGCTTATAGGCCAGGACATACTTTTAACACGGCAGATACGTATAGTACAAGAATGGGACACCTTATGCAACCTGAAACGAGTGTGAAAGAATAGTTACAAGAATTTTAATGCCAAGATATTTCATTAGTCATTTTGTTTTTCGTATAATTTATTCAATACCTTTGTTCTGAGTATTGTAACTTTATACAGGCAGTGTCATGTTCGCTATTATTCTGTTGTAAATATAAAGAAAAGATGCCTTGACAGAATAAGTAGGACCTATAGGATGTAAGAATATATCCTGTGTGTGACCTGTATGAAACTTGCAAATTTTATCACAATTTGGCACATTTATAATTGCAGAATTATCTTTTTGCAACACCATACAGTGTGAAATGCAAGAAAAGCGTACCACTGTGCTACATGATGTTGCCTTTGTGATCTATAGCTGTAGGGGGGAATACCAGCCGGAGATCGATCCGCCGCGTCTGCAGTGAAGTCCACTTTCGGTCACAAAAGGCCATCACCGCGAATTTTGTCAAAACAGACCCGACCACGTGCATCTAACCTCCAGATACAAGCTCTCAACTAGCCATTACATCTGAACCCCCGGGCTGATTGCCTTTCCTAAAGAAAAACGTAAACAGCAGCGATTTGATTGCTTAAAGCGTCTGAAAATATCGTCTTGAAGAGAAAACCGCCGTTATCACGGTCGGCCGGCAGCAAGCAGCGTGTGGAAGTGGTTGTTTGGAACAGAAGAGCTGGGAGCAGCGAGGCGAGTGATGGATATTGTTCGAATTCACACCGATATTCATAGACCGTTGGAGGAGCTCAATGCGATAACGTGTTCATGAAATTGACGTGATGAACTGGATGGGTGTCGGACAAGATCCCCGGGCCCTGGGCCCGCCGGATCCACAGTGTGTAGAGTGTGCGCATGGGTGATGTCAGCCCCGCATAACAAACCATCACCCCCGAAAACCCCTTCCACTACTGATGACTCGATTACACTCAATTGGCAGACCTAATCTGTTCAGTCAGGCCGCACGATATTCTCTCATGCTTCTGACATTAATTATTAGACTGAGGCCTGCCTGCAGCCCTCTCAAATGTTGAGAGTTTGTACCGTGTTCTATTGATCACCGGAGCCGGCGCAAGGGCCACGAAACCACATCAGCTCAGTCAGATTTAGGCAATAAATTTCTAGAGGTTGTCGCCATGGCCATCCTCCGATATCTAACGATGCCCTGTAGGGGAACAAGCACAAGCACGATCGAGATGACAATAACAACAGGGTTAAAGATTTATACTTGTACCGAATTCAGTGGTAATTACACCTCATCCGGGGCATTCGCTTTTATATACAGACCCGATGTTCTTAAAAAAGCGAAATATTACACCTGCAAATTCAGCAAGTCAACTAAAGGGACTTTGACTTCCTACTACAAATAAACCTACTAACAAAAAGGGCAGACGACAAGCTAAATGTAGAACTGGAGAGTAAGAAATGAAATTCTTAAAAGCGAATTCCTATAGAAGCTTCCAATACGCTTCCGTCTATAGACAAGGAGAACGGAATAAAAGTTTAAATGTAAACTGACGAGCAAGTTCCATAATTATGAACGCATAATGTTATTGTTCCAAGTTCCGAAAATCAACTTCACGTGACTTCCTGGTCAGAACGAATAGACAAAAGGTGATAGACGAAAACCTAAACGTAAGACGAATGAGACCTTGTATTCTTAAAAAAGAAATGTTATACCTATACTTAAGCCAACGGTAAAATACACCCCCATATATATACCTATGGACAATAAGAAGAGACAAGAAGTTACATGTAAAAAGACGAATATGTAAAATCCGGAATTCTGTTTGGGTTTCCTGATTCAAATATATCTATGTACACCTAGACAAGGGAATAGACGAGAAGTTAAGGCACAGAATTTTTTAAAACGATCGAGTGATTAATTGACTGATTTGATTGAATGGTGTTTTAACGCCATCCTTAAGAAACTTCAGGTAATTATAAGGCGTTTGTGGGTGGAGTAAACCGATATGCATGCCCGGGGTATATAAACGATCGACCTTCGTGATGAAGGTTCTTCAAAGCGAAATGTCATGCGTATTCAGGTCAGCTCGTATACGCGATTCCCTGATCGGAATACACATCCGTCGTAGACTTATATATAAATACATTGAATGGACCAGAAAGTAAATATAAAATGACGAGGAAGAGTCAAACAGGGTTACCACTAATTGCGTGCAATAGGTATTAAGTCTGTTTTATTATGGCATTTGTATTCCACCTCGTAATGGTTTAATATACAGGCAATAAATTTGATTGACTTAGGAGATTATGCCCCACAAAAAACTTTATAAGCCACGTGATGTACGATTAAATGTAGATTAGGTGTAACATGAAAGTCATAATAAAACTTTGAATTTTAATCTTTAAATACGCCCTCAACAATTTAAATTCAGCGCACTCGTGATTTGCATAAGCATTTTTATTTTGTCCAACTAATTATTGTTTGTTACTTATAAATACCTTGTACAGAAGAAGAAGGCAAAAAGTAGAAGAAGACAGCGTGGTATACGACGCTCGTAGTTTCATGCAGGTTTTAGATAATATTCATTTGAGAATCGAAGGTTACCAGCAGGCAAGTGGAAGAACAAGATATTCTATTGATATTGATGATCTGGCGATGACAACAGGATTAACCTTTTCATTCTCTTGTGTGTACACACAAGGACATCCTTCGAATGCTGCATATAGGTAATGTCGTTGTATTCACTGGACGCCCTCCGCTTCCCAGATTCATTTGACGGCATGCAAAGACTTCATTTTGGAAGGATCAGACTAAGGTCGGGTGGCATACACCTTACGATTAACGATTTTGGTATACTTTTTTAAACCAAACACCTCACCGCAGCTAATACTAGTACTGTTGACCTATTTAGATGGCTGCGCAGACAGATTGTCATCGTGAGGTAGAGGAAAAAAAAAACAAACTTAAAATGCCATAGAACTATACCCCAAATCTCCTTCATCTCACAGCCGAATTTTCCAGTAGAAGTTTGTCATAAAACAAATAACCCTGTTAGATTCGACCCTGTGACGTTAATGACAAACCAAAGGAGCAGCACCATAGATCTTGCTAGAATGGGAGCCCAATGTGTTTTTTTTAAATAATGATGTGCTCAAGGAAAGAAGATGCAGGATATTCTTCTCTCCATAATTTCCTAACAACATTGCAAAATACATGGCGATATTGAGGAAGTGGAAATGTCTGAGACAAGGCAAAATCTTCCAGTTTTAAAATAAGGTGGAATTTCGAAGCACGATTACAACACACGATATTCCAAACAGCTGGGAGCACCTTGGTGGATATATTACAGCATGCATGATGACATCCGTGAAAAACATACCCTATGGTATAAGGAATACCACATAGAAATATAGCAGCATATACTATACGAAATACCCAAGCATAGCTTGGCAGTACCATACCAACACATTCTATACACAACGCAACTTGGCGGCAAGATTGCAACATATATATGCTACACTGAACAATCAAACGCAACTCAGCGGTAAGATTACAACATATGCTATACTGCACAGCCAAGCGTAAATTTGCAGTAAGATTACCACATATGCTATACCAAATAGCAAAGCGCAACTAGAAAGTAAGATTACAACATTTGCTGAACCAAATGGCCTAGCGCAACTTGTCAGCAAGGTTACAACGCATGCCATTTATCTGATGCTGAATTTTTTAAAAAAATATCCTCGTTCCATTATTGTGAGGAGCTAAATGTGTGTTATGAAGTGTAAACGCATTATCGATGATTTTCAAACTCATGAAAATGTGACATCCTCTCATTTTTAAGAAATTGGTGACAGGAGACAGGCGGTTTCTTTATGTGGCCGTATGCTTAGCCATGATTTCTTCTCGCCGGTACCAAATTCCACGCACACGGGAGGACACCTAGGAGCTATTTAAACACTACAACCCAAATGTGCATCACTGTAATGGTCATATAGTTGCTTTAAGCATTTCAATGCCCAGGCTTTATACAACAAAGTACCTTTTGAATGTTTGAAACAACAATAAAACAAGTTATAACATTTTGTTTTTTTTATACTACTTTAGACTTTTATATTATATCAGCCGAATGATACATCGACGTTGTATGCGAACAGAACCCTGTTCTTGTGGAAGTAGTAGAACCTCCGTGGCCCAGTGGTTAGCGCGCTAGCGCAGCAGAATGGCCCAGGAGGCTCTTACCAATTCGGTTGCTGTGAGTTCAAGTACAGCTCATGCTGGCTTCCTCGCCGGTCGTACTTGGGGTGATCTGTCATCAACATGCGGATGGTCTTAGGTTTTCCCCGAACACTGCCAGGTTTCCTCTCGCCATGATGCTGACCACCGATGCATAAGTGAAATATTCTTGAGTACGGTGTACAACATAAATCAAATAAATACATGAAGTGTAGGAATGTTGTTTGTTGGATGCACATTTAGCTTAACAAGTCGCCTTATATCTCACTGGTGGGGAACTTAATTTGTTGTTCAACGGTGTAAAGTATGCTCTGTGTAAGGTCGGCACTTAGTGAAACCAGTGAACCGTGACGACGAGTTAGTATGTGATTGTAGACGCTGCACAGGTGTATAATTCAGTCTCTGTGCCGCGAATTAAGTCCTGAAAAAAATACACCACGCGGTTACACATCCACACAATGTAGAGTCCATCCACAAATCAAGCGAGTTATGGCCGCGTTGGTTTTACTGCCGATTATTGCCGATTGGCAATGGCGTTAATGATGCTGGTGGCACTGGGGGTGTGCAGGGAGAACAGACTGCCTTGACCCTCCCCCTTCTCCGGCCCCTAGACGGGCCTCAAACAAGCGACATGTAGAGAACGCCAAAACATTAACACATCCGAGATCGACGTGCCAAAGCACAACCGCTCCCCACGACTCGAGGCAAATTTCCATTAATCGACTGGGCTAAGTTCTTTCCATACGAATTACTGTGGAATAATACAAGGCTTGCTGCCCTTGATTCACCCGGGAAGAATGTGTGAAAAACGACAGCCCTCAAGTCATTATTTGTTTCTTTTCGCCATAGACAGTTTTGCTCAGTTCTCCTTCAGCGACGAGTCCATTGCAACAAAAGGGGCGATGGGTTTTTGTTGTTCGGTAAAATGCACTTACAAGCATTATGATCCCTGTTTGGAAAAAGATAATCTCCCCCCAGCATCTGCTACAGTGGGTACAATAAAGATTACATCGTTGTTTATGATCGTGGTCTAAATCATATCAATCGTGATATAAGTATGCCCATTTATCTGCTGTACATCATTCTAATATCTATACGTTTCATATTCGCTTGTCTCTCTGTCCCATGTCCACCAGCCTCATGTACATCTGTCCCATGTCCACCAGCCTCATGTACATCTGTACCATGCCCACCAGCCTCATGTACATCTGTATCGTGTCCATCAGCCTCTTGTCCTTCTGTACTATGTCCATCAGCCTCTTGTCTCTCTGTACTATGTTTATCAATGCCTTATCCGTCAGTACCATGTCCATAAGCCTCTTGTCCGTCTTTTCCATGTCCACCAGCTTCTTATCCATCTGTACTACGTCAGTCAGTCTCTAGTCCGTCTGTACCATGTACCTCAGTCTCTAGTCCGCCTGTACCATGTACCTCAGTCTCTTGTCCCCCTTTACCATGTCAATCAGCCTATTGTCCGCCTGTATCGTGTCCATCAGCCTCTTGTCCGTCTGTACCATGTACCTCAGTCTCTAGTCTGTCTGTACCATGTACCTCAGTCTCTTGTCCGCCTGTACCACGTCAGTCAGCCTCTTGTCCGTCTATATCATGTCCATCAGCCTCTTGTCCGCCTGCACCATGTCAATCAGTCTCTTCTCCGTCTGTGCCACGTCCATCAATCTCTTGTCCGTCTGTACCTTTTCCATCAGTCTGTTGCCCGTCTGTACCATGCCCAACAGCCTCTTGTACTGTGGCACGTCCATCGGCCTCTTTGTATGTACCATATCCATCAGCATCTTGTTCGTCTGTACCATTATCACTAGTCTCTTGTTCGTCTCTGCCCTTCAACGTATAATCAGTCTGTACCATGTCCTGTATCATGTCTATTAGCCTCTTGTCCGTCTGTACCATGTCCATCAGCCTTTTGTTCGTTTGTACCATGTCCTTCAGCCTCTTGTCGGTCTGTACCATGCCTACCAGCCTCTTGTCCGCCTGTACTATGTCTATCAGCCTGTTGTCCGTCTGTACCATATGTCCATCAGCCTTGTCCGTCTGGACCATATTCATCAGCCTCTTGTCCGTCTGTCACATGTCAACCAGTCTCTTGTCCCTATGTACCATAGCCAGTTGTCCGTCTATACCATGTCTGTCAGCCTCTTGCTGGTCTGCACCATGTCATCTTGTGCCTGTGTGTCTATCAGTCTATGGCTGTCACTCTGTTGTCTGTCTGTACCATAGTCTCTTGTCTGTGCCATGTTCACTAGCCTCTTGTTCATCTATACCATGCCCATCAAAGTCTTATATTTGTACACATGTAGTTTATGTTCGTGAGGCCATATGCCTGTCAATCTTATTATTGTAATATCTTATTACTGTATTATTTTATTATCTTATTATTGTATTATCTTATTATTGTATTATCTTATTATTATACCGTCTTCAATATAATGTGTACATATCTTATGTCTTTTAGTTTCGTGTGTCCGCGATTGAAAAGTTTTCATTACCGGTACTTCAGTAAGATCACTGCGCAAGAGTCTCATTGTATAGGGGTGATAGCAAGCAACAATATTGTTGACGAGACGTTCTGAAATATTTTCACATTTTTTCATCTATATACATGTATGGCCTATACCATGATAATGTACTGTGCATACTTAGTTTCATTTAGAGACCTGACACAAGTTGTAGCTAACAGCATGGAGATTAAACCCAAATAATCCCAGGCTTTGTTTTACATGCATTTCTCTCTAATAAGTTTAAATAGTCAAACAAGTTTACTTTTTTGAGCATTCAGGGTGGCGTTGTAGTTGAACGTGACGGGGTGAGGTGACCAGGCGAGTGACGTGACGTTCTGCTGGCAGACACACGAAGGCTGGTGGTCATACAGGCGCGTTAGATCAACAGATCACATCAAACACTTCACCGTATGGCCTTAGCCCCCTGCTAAAATAAGTAAACAAACAGACAAGTAAATACCTTGTTAAGTGTGATAGACATGCTTGGAGCCGTTGCCTTAATCACGTCAGCCTTCCAATCCCTACCGCCTCTGGACGCTTGAAGCGTCACCAGATCCGCGTAATTGTCAAGCGAATTACACGAGGTCAGTGGCCAATGGCGCTCGCCCCAAACCGACGACAAAAAGAAATATTTATCTTCTGACGCAAGTTGTTTATAAATTTTATGCAGGGTGAGAAAGTCATTAAAACTCATTTTTTCGAACTGATTCATTGCCACTGCCCTGCACGGAGAAACTTTTTTCTTCAGTTCCTCTTTCTTTCAAGTCATAAGATTAGTACAACTTCAGTATTAACCGGTTTTAAATGCATCGTGGATTTATTTATGTAAATCGCAGATTTGAAGTTATGTCATAGCTGCTCTGAACCAATCAACAGCACACTCTTTTGTCACGTGACTAGAGCACTGGGGTGAAAAAAAACCAAATTCAACTTAGGCAAGATAGACCTTGAACAATATTTTAGCATGAATACTGAAAAATATGGCTTTTAGGTAAGAATTTTTTCTGCAAAAATAATCAGAATGTGCCTAACCTTCAAATATGACAGTTTCATTGACCTGCAGTTCTTAAACTGAAATTGGCAAAAATAAGCATTTCGTACATTTGGTTCCATGTTATGGAGCTGGTCCTTGCGATTAGGCCGGCGTAGCGTTACGACCCTTTTGAGAAACAGCCTCCTGATGCTCTTAGCTATGAATACTAGTAAAATGTGTATGTATACGCCAGAATGAGTCTGGCGCTATATTGGCTATATTCCATCAATCTGTCAATCTAGTGGAAAGGGGTAGGGCGAGATAGGATAACAATTATTACCTGTGAATAATTGTTCAAGTGCGACTAGTCAAATACACCCATCCAACACATACTTTGAAATCAGAATTTTACTTCAAGGCCGGTGGCCGTGAGTTCAAGCGGCGTAAAACACCAGTCAAGTAAATAAATAAATAAATAAATACTTCAAGGTTGTCAAGTTTGTCATAAAAAATGATTCTTTTCTAAAAACACCCGAGTTCAATTCTGCTGGGAAGGTAGACCTGTATATCTAAGATAGATCTACACACTAAGGTGTGCAAAGCGCGGATATATTACCCTGTATGTTTCATTTTGACCAGGACGAAATCCACACACTTTCTTGTCCATGGCTGTAAAGATAAAAGATGTCTGGTTTGGCCAAATGTTTCACGTTGGCGATTAATGTCTTTCAAAACATCTGCAACCTTGAACTTGAGAGAGTGAGGGAAGGCTGCTTTGTGGCCATTGCAAGTGTCAGGTGTTCCTATGAAGTTATTGATACTCTGTGATGATCGTTGGTGACCAGTTGTCTTCCACCAAAATGGTGTGCGCATATCTGTACGTCACACGTGTGAAAGTTCGCCCGTAACTTCCCAAAGGTGTATGGTTTATCCCAATCACTCCGGTTTCCTCAGATCTTCATGGTATATGTATGAAAACATAATTGTTGAGTACGACTTCAAGCAACAACCAATGTTTAATTTCTGGAACAAAAATCAGACCATTTTAAAGACAACGGCTTGTGCCGTCAGTCGCACAAGTATAAATTTAATGGAAAGTTTTGACGTGCACACATGCGTATATGCTATTGGTGTTCACCATACTTGGACATTTGTATTATCTGATAAGCCACTCAAAAGATCGAATTCGAAACTCTTGGTGGCTGCCTCTCCAATCGTAGGCGGGAACGTCCTCCAGTAACCTGTGGATAGTCATGAATTTCTGCCCAGTCTCCTCCCACCAAAATGCTGGCGAAATAAGCGAAATATTCTTCAGTATGGCGTAAAATTCCGATCAAACAAATAAATAAATCAAAAGATCGAAGACTGATACAGAAGGATTTTGATTTATTTATTTGATTCATGTTTTACATTATACTCAAGAATATTTCACTTTTACGACGGCGACCAGCATTATGGTGAAAGGAAACCGGACACAGCCCGGAGGAAACCCACGACCATTCACAGGTTGCTGGCGGAGAGGAAGCCAGCGTGGGCTGGACTTGAACTCACGGCGACACATTAGTGAGATACAGAAGGGCTATGTGGACTGCTTTTATATATATTTATATTGAATATTTCCATATATCTATAACAAACCCGAAAACTGCCCCCATGTTAAGTGATAGACGAATATTTATTTTAATAAGCATGGCTAAACATCAATCCATTTATTGTCATCGGAAATGCATGACCTTTAGTTTTAGTACCGAGTGACAAGCGTATCGTGAAGCGTGACCTGTTAGTGACCTGACGCTCTGGTCCCTCTTACCCTGGCTCTCACCTGAACGATGAATGAGGTCAAATAACAAGACGTGGTCAATCATGCGAATAACGGACCACATATCGAAGTGATCTGGATTTCATAAACAGTTTTCATAATGTATTCATGTCAATGTAACTTTTTTGAATGGCATTTAGAACTTGTGAGAATCCACGTGAAGTAAACTCGTCTGGAGATTCTACGTGGATCCCAGCCCCATTTTATCTATGGGCGACATTTCGGTGGAGACATACATGTACTAACGAGGTTGTCAAAGTGTAATCGTTACGCTTGGCAACGCTACATGTTACAGTATACCTAGACATAGCCCACATTCTGTGTACGAGATAAATGAAGTTGTTAATCCATAGAATCCAGATATTCATGTATAAAACATTAATTTAGCGGATAGATATGTCTCTAGCTTTATTATGACATGTGTATGCAACGCAGTTTTCCTGTTGTGTGCTTTGTTCCAACATACAGACTCGTTCGTAAAAATGCAACCATCCCCACCCTGTTTAAAATTTATTTGTACCACTCCATATACTAGCATACAGAAATACTGTATTATCCGATTTCCTACAGTAATGATATTATAAAACTGTCAGAATTTATCTGCAGTACTAAATACGTATGGAAAGGCTGCAGATTGACGTATCTGTTGTCCCAATCGTAAATATACATAAATAAACGTAAATAAATCTTGACTAGATCCGACTCATGCGCTCTATAACACTGTAGTCCTATAGTTATGTCTGCTGCATCATAATTTCACTACAGATTTTCATAACAGATTTTTTTAATTCAACGCATGCAAGTATAGCTAGAACATAAATATCCGATGTTTTACCCGATAATGTCTTATTTTTTATTAATGATTTATGTATTTATTTGATTGTATACGACGGCGGCCAGCATTATGGTGGGGGGAAACCGAGCCGAGCCCGGGAAACCCACGACCATCCGCAGGCTGCTGTTAGAACTTCCCACTTACGGCCGGAGAGGAAGCCAGCATGGACTTGAACTCACAGCGACCGCATTGGCGAGAGGCACATGGGTCATTGCGCTGTGCTGGCGTGCTGACTCCCTCGGCCGCGGAAGCCCCGATGATATCTGACATTTCATCTATATCGTATCTCTGTCTTATATTATATACCTAAAACTGATTTTATCCATGTGCAGTACGCAATGTATATTTGGATTATCACGTATAACCAATCTGAGTAACTATTGGAGGGGGTCTCATTATTTATTTATTTATTTATTTATGATGGTGATCATCATTTGGCTTAGGACACTTGAGTGGTAGGGTTAAGCAACCGACTTTTGGCAAGTTATTGACGAACCTCCAGATATGCGTCGTAGACGAGTGATCTTCAACGAACATTAGACTGAGAAATCGGTCTCACGATCGTCATTGACCGTTTATTGTCCCCAAGGGCCCCACAAGCGGTGAGAACACCAAGGGTGGGGGAGGGAGTCTACAAACTGCAAAAGCTACATGTATTTGTCCCGGGTTCCTCCCATTCACCATTATGCTTGCCGCCGTCGTATAAGCGAAACATTCTCGGGTACGAGAAACATGAATCAAATATAAATAGATAAATACATGTATTTGTTGTATCATATTAGCAAACCGATTGCCAAATACGGTACTCTCGTATGTAATGTATTACTGGTAATCTTGAACTGATGTAGTACTAAAACATAACAGTTTATCTGTTATGTTGGCCCATGTTTGCGGATTACGCTATGTATATTAGCCCTGTACTTCCACCATTTATTTATTTATTCATTTGATTGGTGTTTTATGCCGTACAGAAGAATATTTCACTTACACGACGGCGGCCAGCATTATGGTGGGAGGGAACCGGACAGAGCCCGAGGGAAACCCACGATCATCCGCAGGTTGATGACACACCTTCCCACGTACGGTCGGAGAGGAAGCCAGCATGAGCTGGACTTGAACTCACAGCGTGAGAGGCTTCTGGGTCATTACGCTGCGCTTGCGCGCTAACCCAAGGAACCTGTATCCTATTAGATATTTATATTTATCGCTCTATCGCAACAGGCATACTAAGTTCATGATTCTAATTCCTATATGTATGTAACACTTCAGAGTTTGAGTTTGAGTCTGGTATTTTTCTTCACGCTGCGCTAGGCACACGACAGATGTTGGGTGCATGAGCAATTTGTTTCGATTATCTTGAATGGATTTTGTTGCTGATCTATATATGTGATTCCAGACACGTTTTGCTGTACAAGGTTCTTGTACATGTATTTTCTGTTCTTAGCAGCGCATCAGATTGCAGTTGTCAATGTCACCTTGAGTTTATAGTACAAGGCGAGGCGTCGCGCGGCGAGTCTTTGATGTTCGCCGAACAGCAACGTTTGGTACGGGATACTTGGATCGGCAACATTTCCACATGCCAAAACGTGACACTGTCACATAATGGTTTTAACAGAAAGCTCAAAGCTAGGAGTACATTGCGTGTGTTCAGAGACCAAAAGAACAAAGAGACCGACTGCACAAAACGAGTTCTCTAACTGCCACGTTTACGTAAATCAAAACATTTCACGTTTTAATGTCTCCACTAAATTTGTATATTGTCACCTGGCTTCTAGAGGAGAATATAGAAGTGTAACCGCTAAAAAACTTTAACCAAACAAACAGTCCAGTTGTTCAGAAGTGTATTAGCACTTAATCCAAGCATTAACTTTAGTCATCAGTTTCACGAATGCATTAAAAAAATGCATTCAAGAGAATCAGATCTAAATTTTATTAACTTAGGTTTTATTAACTTAATTCCAGTATCAGTTTTACTCCACTTACTTTGTATTGCGATGAAAAGGGATATAACTATTACCTGTCACACACTTTTCAAAGGGATCAAGCAGCTATAGTCACCATGCATGGTATTTAACGAAAATATTCATTATGGTATTTAACTTTATTTTAAACTTACAATAAAAAAGTTACTTCCACAGATTATATTAAGGGGGCAGGGGGTGTCTGGGGAAGTTTTTATGTGGGGTTTTCTTCTTGTTTTTTGGCAGAGGGAGACGGGCACTTAGCTTAAGGGATCGATATTGCCTTATGTAACATCCCTGCCATACCCAGCCTAAAACACACAATTTAAGACGGCACTAGAACAGAATAGCCTGCAGAAGGCGGTGTGCAAGTGTGTTTAGAGTTGGGCTTATTTCACTATAGACCGGATATCAGTTCGTATAGAGAGCGGGGAAGTCAACACTGATAAATTCTTGTGCTCGTCAAAGAGGGTCCTCGCCCAACTCCTGTTAGGGATGGGGACGAGATATATGCCAAGTTGGGGATTCTCCAGGAATGTATTAATGTTAGTATTCGAGACGGGGCAACTTCGATGTTGATGATTGATTGCTTGACTGAATTTTATTTACCGCAACAACGATGTACGATGCCGATAAGGTTTATAGGTTTATATAACTGAAATGCCCGGGGTAAACCACCGATCTTGGACAAGTTACTGGCGAACTTTGCCAGACGTGACGTGCATGCGGATACTCATTCCAAAATTGCGCTGAAGACAAGTGGTCTTCAATGAATGCAACACACTAAGGGTATATTTTCATCAAGGCCTGGTGAGAGCAAAGGGACCCATGTCCTCGGCAGTGATGTTTTGGTTTACAACATGCAAATAAGAAAATAAGTGCAATATTTAGCTCTACGGGTCTAACCAGTTATCGGCTAGTTGAGGATAGTGGGACACACACGATGGTGGGTCAATTCTTTAAGTTTATAGCACACTGGGAGGGAGGAAAGCAGTTTTTAAGACAATAGGACTGGTAATATTAAGGATAATCACCACTTGTGTAGAAGGCAGTATGGTACAATACGATCGGGATGGAGATTACGATTTGGGAGTGGGGAATATATATGGAGTAATCTGGGGGTGGACAGGTACTCCGGCTGAGGTGAAGAATGGTTCTTAAACAGTACGGATTTCTACTGAGTGTGTGTTTTGGATAATAAGGTATTAATCCATAACATATTTGGTTCATTTTTGAGGACGACAAGGGACAAGAGATTTTATTGAATCAGGACTATCGGTTGAGGGAACATAGGCTACAATTTCTTAGAAGACGAGGATTTTGGATGGGCTTGTGTTGAGGAGTATATGTGCAAGCTCGGGTCGTACAGGGATTCCGACTGAGGGAAGGTTAAGGGAACACAAGGCGTTAACCTACACTACAGCATATTTGGAGAGGAGTGCAGTTTTGGGGACTCAAAAGCACTGAGCAGGTTCTGGCAGACCATCCCTTGTACGGCCGGAGAGGAAGCCAGCATGAGCTGGACTTGAATCTATACGTCGAAACAGACATTCGTACATCAGCCGTCAACCAATTAGGACGCTCAAGGTCAATAATCGCAAGGCCAATTCCCCAAAACGACCTTTTACACAAACGACCAAAGACCTAAGAAAGTATATGAAGTGCGAATTTAGGACGGAATCATGCAAAAATAAGTAGTCAACAGTTTTCAGTGATGTTGGAAAGACGCAAGGTACGTTCTGGGCGACTGAGTGAAATCAGTATTCAGATCGTGAACTATGCTAGAATATCAGTTGTCGATAACAAAATATGTATCTCAGTTGCGTTTTTATTACAACTGTTCATATATTCAACGCAGCGATCTTATTCAACACGATGAACATACGGCCCCTAGCCTAGTTACAGGGACCACATTGGTGAGAGGCTCCTGGGTCATTGTGCCGCGCTGGCATGCTAACCCACTTGGCCACGGATGCCCCCATTGAACAGTCTTGCTATAACTCTCATGCAAAAGGATGTATATGCCTCCTATTAAATAAAACAGCCACGCTGAATACATGAACACTTGCAATCAAAGCGCAACTTAGATAATATTTTGGATCAACAAGTCCCTTGATGCTCCAGTTGGATATGATGATATCCTTGATGCTTGAGGTTATGTTGATACCGCGTGAGGGTGTGCATTGTGAGGGAATATATGATTCAGCAAATAAGTTGAAATAAGGGTGCGTTACGGCAATATAGGGAAAAAAGTTCCAGTAAAAAGGGGAATTTCGGATGAGTGTGATTTGGGAATATAGGGTGCAATCTCAAAGACGATAATGATTCCAACTGAAGGCATGCATATTGTGGGAATACACAGTACGTTGCAAGAGACTGAGGATATGTTGTGGGAATATAAGCCACAATTCCGGTTGGGGTGGGGATTTCGGTTTAGAAGAAATACAGGAAATAAATACTGCAATCTCGATGAAGACAAGGATTCCGGGAGCAGATGCAACCTCCATGTCGGTAAATGTCAAGTCAAAGCTCAATCGTGTAAGAACAACACGCGGCACAGCTGAATATAAGAGATTCTGTCCATATACGTATAATAATTTGTCATTTTCGTGCAATTTAAACAGGGAAAAATTTATGCAGAAGAATTGAAAGAATTACGTTGTAGCTTCAATGCAATGGAATTTAATTTGAGCTCTACACATGTATTATCCAATTCCGAACTGCATGATACTTTTGTGACCATGACAAAACAAATATTTGCCACGATATTGATGGAGTATCTTCATATGACATAAAACCATTATCATTCATTCAAACCAAACATCAATTGGAGCCCCCTGGGTCCAAACAGACTGAATTAAACCTACAGTGGTGGCAGTGAATGTTAGATCTCGCTCGTTGTCCCCTGGGCATTCCGACGCCGGCTCATCTGCAGACGATCATCCCTTGACCAATGGGATAGCGAACTGTATCGGCTGTGGTTGTAAGTTAGGATGTTTGTGAGCTACACGTATCTGCCCAAATACAAGCTGAATCGGCTGCGGTTTTGTCAACATGCTTGGGAGTTGAGGAAAGCACCTAGGGTCGATTGCGGCTTTAAGTCGGTCTGTTTTAGTACAAAACGATAAAGAGATGCGGTTTCCTATACAGGCTCAGTCTGGTTTCCTGTGCCAATAAACCCGGTCGCCACCATGCTAATTAATCTCCAGCAATCATCTTTAAACATCATGTATATCGTCACTGAAGTATTTTTGCACTCTTTCTAAGCTACATCACGATCAGGTTTGAACAACACTACCATCGTCATTGAATTATATTAGCATGATCATTGTCATTAAATTAACTTGTTCTAGTTCTTAATGGCATGGTCTAAACTGTGACAAATTCGCCGTAAACGATCAACATGACTTGAAGCATGTAGTCTCTACAGATGATTGTATGAGTGATACATTTGCGTGTCCGTGACGTATGGGTTTACAGGACAAGCCCCTGTTGACGGGAGCGTGGGATTTGGTCTCTCACGTACACAGCCCGCCCCTAGACACTCGCAATGCATGACGAGCGCCAATTGAAATACTCCTATTAACGAACCGGAACCTTGCCAATTTAAGCTGGTTGTTAGCGCGCGAGAAGCCGGTCTGAGCGGTCGGGTAATACTGAAATTGATTGGGGTTCGATTAGCGCGTGGCGTCTCCCCTCACACCAGGGTACAGATCCCAAACCGCGGTTTACTGCATGCTGCTCCATACTGGCCTCTGTCAGACAGCCCGGGAAATGCACCACAGCTCTGATTATCTCCGTTCATACTGCACTCACCCACGGCCTCAGTGTGAGCTCACAGCAAATACGCAAGATATTATATGTACAAATGTAGCCACTTGGATTATATCCCTGTTCAGCTGATATCGTTTGGATACACATGGAAACGTAAAATATACAAAAACGTTTCCAATAATTCATTGAGTATACCTATAATTCTTAACAAAATTATGTTTTCGTCCTCACTGAGGAATAGTGTATTCCATCCTTATTAAGTCAGTTACATATAATAAAAGATTTACAGCGCAGAGAGTAAAACCAGAGCAGCGACAACAGTGTAGTAATTGGCAAATGGTTACACGTAACTGGTGAAATACGACCACTTGTCAATTTACCTCAGTTAACTTGCCTCAGTTGTACCCAGAACAGCTTTGAAAACAATTTCCTCCTGATCACTGAATTACACTTCTTTCCTCGTTGAATTATAATTATTACTCTAAATATTGAAGACGGTTTGCATTGTAATTAAATGTTATTTCATCCTGATATTAATCCGAACATTTTGGTAATGGACAACATTTTCTTCGTCATTAAATTACACTGCCATTTTTATTAAATTATGTAACTTTTAACACTAAAGAACGCTTTCGTTGTATAATTGTGTGCAAGTCCGTCCTCAGTTTGTTACATTACTGTCAGAAGAAACGTTTATTCCTGAGTCGTTCCCAATTAAATTATGTCTCCGTTCTTATTGAGGAACATTGTAGCTAACAATTCGGTATACTGACCAACATTTTCAACGCCATTAATTGAATTACACTTCCATTCGCATTAAACTATATTACTATACATACTGTTTAATGGACGTTTTCGTCGTAATTAAATTGTATACATCGTTGGTTCTCCTTATATACATGTATACCAAGAATTTCAGGTTTGAAGAAAATGTTCATCGTTATTTAATTAAATTTTGCTTCTTAATTAAATTTCATTTCCATTCTCATTCTGCTGTATATATCTAGCGTTTCCGGATTAAGCAAGATTTCCATCACCATTGAATTGCACGTCCTCTCTCATTAAACTATACATAACCTTAAATACTGAAGAGCGTAAATTTTCGTAAATTTTAATTTTCAGTGTGCTACATTACCATCAGCTTTTAAACAACTTTTACATCGCCAGTGAGTAATTATTGCATTCTCTTTGAGCTACGTCATCATGAGCTTTGAACAACACTACCCCATCGTCATTGAATTATATTTCCGGGATGACTGAGCCACTTTAAAGTAACTCAACATTTGTATCTTTAAGGGATTTAATTTCCATTCACTTCACAACACTTACTTCACTGACTCGCTACACAGATAGAGTAGTACCACAAATCAACCGTTGTCCCACATTACCTTGTTTTACGTTTGTTTCAGCAAAATGGGTTGCACATACTTCCTACAGTATTGAACTAGTTTTCATTTGGCATTGATCTAAACTCTCTTACGCACTGAACTAGACACATTTTACCACAGTACTATGTTCTACGTATAAGCACCTTAAGCTTACGTTTCCTTAAAGATTACAAGCTCATTGCACTGTTCTTCGCATTTAACTAAATATGCAGTTCGCATGTGCATTCATCAACGAGCATGGAACATTCTCTTTAAAATATATTTCCGCCAGCAACTTGCCAAAGGTCGAGCGGTCACAATCCTCCCCGCTCCCACAAAAAAAATTACCATCGTCGTTTGTATGGCGTTAAACACCAATCAATAAATCAATAAAAATATATCCAATAAATATGTTCCATCAAGAAACGGTACATGAAACAGCACACTTCCGTTTCAGGTGCATCTTTCAGCTTCATACAAAGCTTGAACGTTTCTGGTCTCACAACCTATGCTTAAACCCATATCACAATTAGAGGTTTTCTTTAAATCTTGTATATCACTCTTGGCATGTCAGATATGTTCGCAAATCATTTTTTATACTGTCTCGTATATATAACGTCCTCCTACACATGAAAGTCAAGGTCATTTACGAAGCAAGGTCATTCACGAAAGACTTGTCGAGAAATTGTAAAAATTTTGTGAAAGTTGATATTTGCTTTCAGTAAAAGAGAAATACTGGCCAGTGAATTTCTCAAGTAAACTATGCAAGCTTACTCCAGAAGCGAACGATCCTTCTTTAAACGTTTTCTTACGAACACCAGCTCACAACACAAGTTTTCCTCCATATTATTACAAAAATACAAACAAACACACACAGAAATAAATATTCCAAATCTTTAACAATTTGCAGTTAAGCAATAACACCGAAACCTTTTGTTGATGAAGGAAACCATACAAGCACGAGTTTCAGTCTTGCTTTAACCACTCAAATATACGAAAACTGAAAAGTTTGACCGGAATTTTAATATGCGCATGTACTAGCCATGCATATTAACATGCAAAATGCCTGCGTTGTATATTTGTGTGCCCTAACGAATATCACGACACCTCGTCAACAGCCTAATTTTATTCCTTGTCCATTCTTGTTTACACAATCGTATTTTCGCAAATATAAACACGAACTGGCATATCATGTATACTTTCTTAAACAGTACATTAATCATTTTTTTATATCTTAGTTTTAATGTCACTATGCCTCGTTACTATATCTACTTAAGATGTTGCCACTACGCAAGCAAGCTGTATCCAGAGAGAGCTTTCAATTATCTCGCAAAATACCCCTTCACATATAGGCAACGGTATACTTTCTACCGATAAGATTTAGAACTTTAGAACCGATGAAACGGATAGCAACGTGAAGAGTTTTCAGTACCAACTGGTATTTCGAAGCTTTACACAAGAATAGTGAAACCGGTCTTGTGTGGACTTGGCTATTGACCATGTGACTTCGGTTAAATTGCCTATTCCTTTTTAAAGGAAATACGGAGATCAGGGAAAGTATTTATGAGAATTTAAGGCAGGGCATAATAGATGCAATCACACACAGGCACATACTTGTACGACATGCAATAATCAGTAACCCGAGAGTTACATTTAAGTTTAGCTAACATGTATGGAAGCCAGACGAGACCAAACAGCTCTCATTTTCCAAGGCCCGCTGATGAGCCGAACACGGAGCTGGTTTTGTCGGGTCACAGAGGACTGTCGACTGACTGGCCTGCCTGGTATCTATGTGTGTGCAAACTTGTTCCAGGCTGGCCTATGGCAATCTGATTAATCGGCCGCTACGGTATGACAGGTCCAGAAAGGGGCCCCTCATTCCAAACTTGGTTTATCACTGGTAACATGGTGTCGTTTTACACATTTCCCCCTCACGCTCTCTCTCGCTCGTTTCCTCAGTCAGCGGCGCTCTCTGACACAACAGGAACGCCATTTTTCACAGCCTTTTTCTCCCCCGGCGTTGACCCCGGAGGCCCCCCTGCCCCTCAGAGCCTTTGCCACTCCAAACGGCTCGCCGAAGCCAACCCGACAGCCGATTCCTCATGCCTCCACAGTCTAATCTGATTTAATGAGAGCGTCTAATGAAGGCTGTAAGATGCTGTAACACAGTCACACATAGGCTCTATTCTATCAGCGCACTGGTCGCCTTTTGTCAGTCTAAAGCCGACAGGGACAGACGACTTTCCGGGTACTCGCTGACTTGGAGTCGTCGAACTCCCAGCTTGGCTTCTGTAGTAGACAAATTACACCCAAATGAACAATACGTTTTTTCAAAACATAGGTACATTCTCGTTTTAAGAAGGAACGTGTCACTAGCCTGTAGATAATAGAGAGCAGTAGACACTGTACTGACCACCACGACAATCAGCATGGATTTTCTATAACATCCTCAAAGGTAAAAGAATGCAGACAAACGTAAAACACCTCCTTGGTATAAAGCTCCATGTAGGTTGAGGACAATTTTCAAGGTCTGGTTGAAATCCAAAGCAATGCAGAAGCCCGCCTAAAAACTTGTACTCGGCTTTGTATACCGTACTTCAACTACTGTTTTGAATTCTCTTACAGAGCCGGTACATATATTTTAGAATAGACGCTTAAAACAAAACCTCGTCTTATGTTATAAAATATATAACTGAAAATCTGCAAAACAAAATGATTTATTCTCAATGCCGAAGGAATCAAACCAATCTAGATATGATTCTCTAACTATTCTGCCATTATGAGCACAAAGTTTCGACTATAAAACAAAACCGACAAAATCGAGATGTCGTTGTAGATACCATGTTTATTGCCATAAAACATCATAAACACGGTTGTAACCATGATAAAACAAGAAAAAAAAACGATGCATGACAAAAATTGTACAGTATGGTTGTTCGTTTTCAGCTTCAGAGCGATATATGTGTAAAATGTTTACGAAACGGTCGATGGGATGGTTGGTTTAAGTGAGCTTCTTGGCGGAAGACGAAAACTTATTAAAAAGCATAACAAATCACCGTTAACGGTGATCCTCAGTTGAAATGAGAATGCTGTGCTCACTTCATTCGAAGCAAATGTATATTTACGCTAGAGAATGTAGATGCATTTCTGGAGGGAAATGGTGCAAGGTAATCCTATTCACCCTGCTGAACGTAAAGGTCATTTCTTTCTAAACTTCGCCAACAAAGGTTGACAGTATAATTTTGGGACTGTGTGGAGCAAACCGTAGCATACGATCAAGACAAGAACGGGGAACATTTGCCACCTAAAAAAAGTCTCCTCTAGTTTGTGTAAAAACCACATGAATTCTCCCTTTACGCTGTTGTGCTTGTGAACTGCGTATAACTTTTTGCTTCACATGCAAAGTTATACAGAAACTGCAACGTTTTACAGAATAACTGACTGTATAGCTTTACGCCACGTTAGCAGTATTCGCAATCATATGGTGACGATGTATTACAAAAAAGAGCAAAAGGGAATACCGCCCACCGCTGGACAGACTTGGCTTAGGCGGGCTATACTTTCCCATTAAGGCCCGGTCAAACGATGACAATAGCATATCTTGCATGCAAGTTGTAATTTCAGGCCAGACTTCATTTACCGTTCACTGTATACCGTAAATACAGACGCATCTAGAGTGAGCAGACTGATACTTCAATCAACTATTTCATATTACCATTATCTCATAGCTAATTAGAAGTCTGCATGGTGTGGCAGTAAATAGTATAAACCAGAAACCAGGTAGAATATATATGCGGAAGCTGATTGTCTTTCTGAACACGTGTATACGAGACTTGGTCTACTCCATAATAGCGTAAAAGTCGATATCGTGTCATTTAAACCTTGTACAAAGTTTTACCTCAGAGAGGAGTTTCTAAAAATTACGAAATGGCCATTCGCAGGCACTACATATATAAAAAATACTATTTGGTTTTTCCAAGAGCAAGGAATTATGCGACAATACAAATAACATTAGCAGAGCCATTGGATATAGAGGGCACCTAAATCAACATCGTATAATAGATGTTATAAATTGTTATATTACGTGGCCCAGGAACTATCTAAAAGTTTTTAAGTAATACTGGTTTGCTTGGCCCAGGTAGCAAAAGGTATTTACAAAGATACAGATTTCACAAGCCCGCCAAATGTATACTGTATGAAGGACATTCTTACCCTTAAAATGTAAGATACACGGAATATCACCCACACATTGAGTTTTACTCCTTTATCTGCATCGAAGACTCAGCTATTTCCCCAGAATTTCTTCTAAAATAGCAAAGTCTGAAGAATTGGTATTTTGTACCATAGAGTCAAAAAAGTCAGAGTTCGCAGACTGAGTACTGTCCAAGAAGTCCAGCGGGAAATCTGATTGAGTCGTCGGCACAGCTGAGGGGAAAGAGTTCTGAGGATGAGTGTTTTGGGTGTGGGTCGGGTGATGGCTAGGGGTCGGCATGGCACCGGACGAGTTCACAGAATACGGAGGGGTGGCCGACTGACTGGTCGCCACCATGTTCTGTCTTAAAGCCATTTGCTGCGACATTTGCATTCGTTGCTGCATCATTGCTTGAGCACTGCTTTGCATCACCACACTTTGTCCCTGCATAGCACTTATCTGACCCGTTCGTTGTTGCTGCATTTGCATTCCTGAAGCAGTGTTACTGTACGCTGCGTACGCTGGCATCATGTTGCCTGGCGCAGTGGGCCGGCCCATCTGACCCTGTTGGGGTCCAGGATGCCGTTGCCCGGTTGGCCCCATCATGGGCCGGGTCCATTCAGCCGGGTTACGTGGCTGAGAAATGTTCAGGCCCTCCGGTCCCACATTCACATTTGGGGGTCTCTGGTTGCGCATGATTGTGCTGCTATACGTCGGCGCGGCTGGACGTGGGGCCCTACCGACCCCAATAGCAGAAGGATTTTGTGCCACAGCAGCCATCTGGGACTGCTTGAACATTTGTCTTTGCATTTGCTGCGCAGCATAGTTATCCATGGAAGAGGAATTGTTAGAGACCATGTCAGGGTGGATACCCTGCGATCCAGGGACACCCTGTGCGCCCATTGTCTGTACACCAGGCACAGCACCTGTTTGCACGGCCTGACCCTGAGGGTTCATGGTCCCCACCTCAGACTTCACCTGGGAGTATCCCCCAGGCAGAGTGTTTGTCTGATTCACCATATTCTGCATGGTCTGCAGAGGGCTTGGTCCCATACCATTCACTTGAAAACCCGAACTTCCAGGGTTCCCTTGCATTTTATATTCTGGCGGAGGTCTGTTCATGTACTGGTGCATCTGGGCGCGCCTCTGCTGTTCCAGCAATTGTTGCTGTTGTTGTTGTTGCTGCTGTTCCTGTCGCATTTTCTCCTGGTACATTTGCATTTTCACAGGATCGCCGACGAACTGGTTCTGGTTTTGAGTCATGTTTGAGCTCATTGTGAACGATTGCTGCTGAGACATGGAAAACTGATGAGGAGGTTGTTGCATTTGCATTTGCTGGGATTGTGACATTTGCATGCGGTGATGACCTTGAGAAATCTGCATTTGCTGGCTTTGCGACATTTGCATTTGTTGCGTAGGAGCATTGCTGAACTGAGCACGAACTTGGTTCTGCAATTGTTGCAATGATGAAGGTGACTGCCCCACTTGGGCAGCGATGGGATTGGGAAAATGAGATAAGGGTTTTGTTCCCCCGTAGGAGAGGTGGCTGTCCTTGGTCTGCACTTGTTGTGTCACAGGAACATGGCTGCCGACCTGTTGATTGTAAGGGTACATACCGGAATTCTGAGCATTCTGCTGAGTCATACCAGAAAATCCCTGTTGTTGGTAGTTTGGGTAACCATTTCTGTGTTGTATATACCTGTCCTCCTGCAGTGGCTCCGAATAGGGAGACATTGGCGAGGATTTTATCGACACATAAGCTGGAGGGGGTTGTTGGTTTTGATGGTGGGCAGCCATCTGTTTTAGGGTCTCGGCAGCTGGGCCAGTCTCTGCCAGACCGGACATCTGTGATTGAGAGTTAGGACGGAATTGACCCATGGGTACGGTAGATTGTAAGCCATCCATGTTTTGGTTCACATCATACATTTGATTCATGGAAGCTGTAGAGCTCGGCTGACCCGCTTGGACAGCGGGAGAGGTGCCTTTAGGAGGAGCAGGGCTTAACACATTCATCGGGTCATTTGTCACAGAATCTTTCGCATCGCGACTCGCCTTGAAGCAGACCTCATCAAATTTGTCTAACTTCACTAAGTCGTTAATAATGTCCTCAGTTATATCACCGTCTTTTTCGAGGGTTTCTAACAAGGCTTGAAGATCGTCATCAAAGTCAGAGGTGAACCCCGGATGTCCTCCCTGGAGTTCTAAACAAGGATTGTCCTCAGGTTCCTGCTTACATTCGACACTGGTGGAGGTGCGGATACTTGTGGAACCTTGACCTCCAGTTTGTAGGTGCGGAGAATTGGCATTGCCATTACCATGTAAAGATTTTAGGGTAGAACTGACAGTCACATTTGTTTCAATT
Source organism: Liolophura sinensis (assembly GCF_032854445.1). Classification (NCBI taxonomy): domain Eukaryota; kingdom Metazoa; phylum Mollusca; class Polyplacophora; order Chitonida; family Chitonidae; genus Liolophura; species Liolophura sinensis. Next base: position 21,715,315 of record NC_088302.1, read on the forward strand.
GTCTGGCTGTGCTCTGGTTGGGAGTTGATCTGCTGGACAATTTGCACGGAAAGATCCACGCCGCCGGCTCTCTTCTTCAGTGGAGGAGGTTCCAGTGGGTCATCATTGAAGGTAAAAGGTCCACAATCAGCAATGGCAGGGTTGTGCTCCGCGGCTTGGTGGCTGTCAAGTTTTCTTTTCAACTTTTGCTAAATGGGAAGAAAAACAGAAGAGGGGGAAAAATTAGTAAACAACAAGTGCAATGCCTACACCTTTTTTCTTCCTTTTTTTTAATACACTGGCTCTAAGAGGAGGCTTAATTTGGGTAGGCAGACTGAGAGAGGGGTTTTTTCTTACCGAGAGTATCAAATCACACAGAAGATTGTTACCCACTGTCAATTGATTGTTGTCTGTGGGGCTAAGGCACACTAAAGCAGCATGTGTAAACTTCCCCACTATTCACATTCATGAGAGTGGCTTTAGACACACAAAAGTATATTTTTCTCAGCTGGAATTCTCAGCCAGGGCTGGCCAAAGCCGGCTGCCACCTCATCTACCGCATTCCCTCTCAATAAATCTAATAATCAATGCGCAAATCCCACAACGGCCACACTCTACTAGGCGCTCTGCCTGGACAATGGAAAATAAATGGGAAAAGCATCACAGTAATTGAGAAAACTGGGCAAAATTGCATTTATACATAAATTTGGACAAAGTATTTATCATCTGCCATCAAGCTTTGGGTATCAAATCTGACAAGCTTGTTAAGTCCACAATCGGTGTAATACAGCCCCTCTACTTGAATCCCCCCAGCACACACTGTCTTTAGCGAAGCAGGATCATTTAGTCTCCGCATTTCAATCTTAGCGGAACTAACAACTACACCCCTACCTAAATATGCACAAGACTAATTCTCCTTGTGCAGTCCAGTTATGGCAATGTAATTGATTTCCACGCTAATCATGTAGGATTGAATCAATCGATGAGGCAAATACTATATAAAAATGTTACCAGATGATTCTACTGAGAAATTAAATCTAAGGTTAAGAAAACCTTCACCACCTCTATTTGGTGGATTCTGGACTGTCTACGTGTCTATGGAAGAAATCTACTATGACCGTTTCACACAAATTCATTTCACTGTTTTGGTTTTGTTCCACACTCTCTAATCTAAGTCAAAGTTTTTATGGTGTCCTACTAGAGCGTTATAAATTTATTTATTTATTTGACTGATGTTTTACGCCGTACTGAAGAAGAGCGTTATAGAAAGCAAAAAATACAGCTCAAATCTGCTTGCATGATCAGCCAAGCAAGCAGGTTTCCTTGGAAGATTTTTTTGATCACATCATAATGTAGATTAACTTTTACGAAGCAAGTCCATCATGCTTATTTTCAATGCTACATGATTTTACACAAAAATTTACACATTTCAATTTAGCTAAAATTTGATGCAACTGAAGAAAGCAGTGGTAAAAGTAAAGATTTTCACCCAAAGTTTGGCATGTAGAAATATGCAAGTTCAAAAGCACGTAAAGGCCTCAAAATAACACTTTTAATGCCAACACTTGCGTTTTTCTGGTAAGAAATTTATCAAACTTTACAAAAGTGGTCCTTTAAGGTACATGTCAGAATCAATCAGAAACGAGCAAAATGTGCGATGTGAAAAATGCTATACTTTAGGTGAAATACAGCAAATAGAATGCCCATTTCCTAAGTAGTTGCAGGCGGTCAGATGCTAGTAAACTATATAAGCTATAAATCCTCATCCCTTTAGCAGAAGAAATTATATTCACTTTTCACTTATATGACAGCGGCCAGCAATATGGTGGGAGGAAACTGGGCAGAGCCGGGGGGAAACCCACGACCATCCATAGGTTGCTGGCAGACCTTCTCACGTATGGCCGGAAAGTTTCACATATGAAATGGCCATTTCAGACGCAAGTTAACTATGTAAATCAACTGAATATGGGAATGAAACAACATTGGTGGGGTTGTCAAACTTCAGAGTTTCAAGAAAAATGTTATTTTGTTTATCAAGACTGAAAAATATATTGTCAAAATAAGACAAAGTAAACATCATCCGTACTTGTGAAAACATTGATGATTTGGGGTAATTTCTGTTTTTGAAATATATCAGGCGCTTTTCTGGGTTGTCTAATTTCAGTGCTTTAAATATAAACAAAAAATATATCGGCGTAGATAATTTGATTTTTCCTCCTGCAGAATACCCAAACATAAATGTACACTGTGTAAAACAAAATGTCACTTGTCATTTGCACACAGTTGCATGCATTTCTGTTTTAACATTTTGACAAGTATGGAACAATTTCGCAGTTTTTCATGGCAGGCAAATGGAACTGTTGTAACAACGTTCATGCATATCAAAGCCTCAAAAACAATTTTTTAAAACATTTGTGTAAAAAGTAAAAATGTAATCCACACAAACTGCTGGCTCTAACCTCTAAATAAAAAAATCAGTAACATTGCATTTTCTTTTAAAGTGTTTTTTCTTTCTTATCAACAACTATCTGACAGGAATATACACTAAATGCATGCTAAACTCTTCCTACTTCAAATCCAACCTTTAGCAGTAACAGATAGAGGTCATTAGCAACGGATATGTAGCAACAGACAAATCCTCATGAATAATTGATGCTTTAGCAGTAAGAAATTGATGTTGCTATACACAACATGTATGTTCAGATTGGCAGCTAAACGTAAATTATTAGCTTTTCAGCATAAATCTATGGGAGGCGGAGAGAGCGAAAAGCCAAAAATACTTTTTTTCTAAATCAACCTGCTGTTAAATTTTAATCTAGTTTGTTTGTTGCATGATTCTGTGTGGGAAAGAAATCACAGCTCAGTTGTAGTCTACATGTACACTGATAATCAGACTGGAATCCTGATACCAGTCTCCTGGTATTTATTTATTTATTTGATTAATGTTTTACGCCGTACTCAAGAATATTTCACTTATACGCGGCGGCCAGCATTAAGGTGGAGGAAATTGGGCGGAGCGCGAGGGGAACCCACGGCCATCCGCAGGTTAGCTGGCAGACCTTCTCACGGACAGGAAGCCAGCATGAGCTGGACTTGCCAGTCACCTAGTAGAGTACCCATACTGCACATCAATGGATTTCAGTGCACACTAGAGTTGATGCAACCACCTGGCTGATATATATATACACAAAAAACCGCCCTCAAATCTATTCCCTGTGAATCTCTTAGTCTTGCATTTTAGTGCCTTGATCATTATTACAAAACTGTTACATTGTGTAACACGCAGACAAATTGCATCAGTTGTAACAGATTACGTTTCACAAATAAATAACATGTATGTACAAAAAGTTTTTTCTTCATGAATTCGAGGATTTAACAGTGTTCTGGGGAATTTTGATTTGGAACAAATAAGTCCTTGAGGGCCAGTCTCCATTTTGATCTATTTAAGAAAAATTATTCCGTAAATATTAATAAAGTATTCTTTTTAAACAGCACTGATGGTAATATCGTAACCAGTCAGTCTAGCATATAATATTGTTCCAATGTTAGGGATATTATCATTACACGCAATTCTGAGTGCAAAGGCACTTTGTTTTTAGTATGGTGCCTTTCAAATTCTGGACAACGTATAGAATGTGATTTATAAACAAAATTTAGAAATATTTAGAGTTTATTGTGTTGTTTGACTTTATTCTGAGTGTCAGTTGATGTCAATATTTTTCAGAGAGAGCTACAGTAAAAGATAAAGCAATTGGAGAGACAAACAGTTCATTAACTTTAAAACGATTCACTGGAACTACCTTTAAGTTGACTAAATACTGAGATCACCAATACTTTTCACAGGAAGGATTATAATGCAAAAATGCTCAGGAAGAAGCACATAAGGGTTTTAAAATAATACTTTTGATTATAACACTTAAGTTTCTCTTATAAGAAATCAATTATACTTTTCAAAAACTATTAAAACTGGCCCTATATCAAGCAAAATGTGTCACTTTGAAAATGCTAAACTTCAGGTGAAACAAAAACTGTAGACCCGTGAAGCTTTTGTGTGATTTACTGCTTAGAATTTGAATTCACATGAAATTCCACATGCTTTCACAGCAACTTATCAGAGCATAGCATTGATTTAAATAATTCCAAGAAATTCTGGGTGGGGTTAGTGTATGGCTCTAGCTCAAATAACCGAACCAAGGCCTGACAAAAGATGTGGTCAAACTGGCGGTCACTTTGTCCCAGCTGGACCTGCAACGCTATATAGGACAGGTGTCTCTGCTGTCCATGCATATGTCACAGTCCAGCAAGCCCCAGTGCCTTTTATTACTTTCTCCCTGCGTCATCAAGTGCATCTGTCCCTGCTCTTCAATCACAGGCCCAACCCCACCATCACAAGTCTCAAGTATTTAGCAGAATTCCGAACAATGGGACGCTGGACTAACTATTTCCACTGGACAATGGTCCGAGCTGTGGTCAAACTCGGCACTGGGGGGCGTTATTCAATGGCTTGACAAATGATTTCATTCAAGTCTTAAGAATGAGCAGTATGAGCCTCTGACACCCAGCTCCACTGCAATCAATACTCAGCAAACAGTCCTTTAAATTGGAGGGCTATATTCGGAGCGACGGTCTTACTCCATCGGGCCAGGATTTTCAAATCTGGCCCAGTCGCTCAATATCCTTAAGTTTGTTAAGGGTTGTTAAGATATCTGGGGCAGGGGAAAAGGAGGAGAGGTAGGTGGGTGGTTGGGTTTGTTTGTGAATGATGCTAGGATGGGTTGGAGGCTGCAGCTGATGAAAGATACAATTACTTATGGTAACTGATGTAAATGAAAAAATGAAATAGTGACAAGGAATCTACATTCTCAACACTTAACGCTTTGGAAAATCAAAAATACAAAGCAAATGAAGACAATATTCGAGACTTAAACCGAAAGTTAAGACTTAACTTCAACCTATTCCCTCTGGCTATAATTGATGATGCAAACTTCATAGCTGCTACGAAACTATGTTTGCCCAATCATTCTAGACTAACCAGAAGTCTACACCCTGAAAATGTGTGAATAACGGGTCAGTTTCTGTAGTAATAAAGCTGAAGTGTTCGTGTTTACCAGGCACATTATAGTTTACATAGATCAGCAAATAAAGAGGTGAAATTTTTTTATTTGATTGATGGTTTTTGCTATATTTAAGGATATTTCATACAATTGCAGGCAGTATCACAGTGCGAAGAACCTGGAAAAAACCTGACTCTGGAAAAAATGGGAAATTAAAAGTCTAACAGCTTCCATGGCTAAGCCGTATTTTGGAAGTTGTAAAGTTTGGTCACTGTGGTTGGTCACTGTGTTGGTCAGATCTCAGCTGGTCAGTTGCTAGATGATATGATGTGTGTTCAATGAAAATATCTACTTTTCATAATGACCACAACAAAAGTAGGTCAACAACCAAACCTGGTACCAATCTAAACTTAACAACAAATTCTATGTTCACACATTATTTTACAAGCCCCAAACCTTAACAGGCTACAAACTCAAAAAGTCACATTCTTAATGTTGACATTAATCTATAAATTTAGTGTCCAACCCGGCCAAAGAGCACACAATATCTCTGCTAAACTAAATCCTAATGGCTTTCATATCCTAAATTTACTGTAGCCACCTGCTCAAAACATTTGTCAACACAGGCGAAAACATTATGTCTACATAAATGTCCACACCTGCCACATTTTTAATGTCAACACAAACCGAAATATATACCTGCTCAGAACTTCATGTCTGAAATAACTTCAATTTGCCATGACAAACACAGATTTAGATACACTTATGTCCATGTTAAACCAAACTGAAGTTGACAGTTCAAGCTTTTACCTCCAGACCAACCAAAATGCCTAGATCACAGCACACTGATGTCTAGATAAAACCAAATTCTAAACCAGGGTCAGACCATTTACGTCCACACCAACCAAAATGCCTAGATCACAACACACTGATGTCTAGATGAAAGCAAATTCTAAGCCAGGGTCAGACCATTTATGTCCACACCAACCAAAATGCCTAGATCACAAGCCAGTGTCAAAGCATTTACATCCAGATCGGACCAAATATCTAGATCGCAACACACTAAAAGTAACATATCTACAATAAACCAAATTTAATGGGATAGTCAGATCTTTTATGTCCAGACCAAATTTTCCTGACACTATAAATCAACTCCGGCTGTATGTGGGAAGGTGGCAGCAACCTGCAGATGGTTGTAGGTCCCACCTGGCTGCCGTCATGTAAGTGAAATATTCTTGAGTATGGCTAAAACACCAATCAAATAAATAAATAAAACCTCAACACCCTTTCTCTCCACTACACAGTGACAGCAAGTATATTTACATTAATAAACCCACCACATCAAATGTGCCTAAATAAGCAATGAATTCAGCAAGCCCGGACTTTGTACTTACCCCTATATTATGTTACATGTTGAAAATTAGGTTCAACTTTACATAAATAAATCATCAAAACCAAACTTTCCTCTTTTTGAATTGAATTTAACAGTTAAAAACACACAATAAACTAAGTTTAAAGTTGGTCACATATTTCACATGTACATGAAGGCACTCATATATCTGAATCTCACAGGTGGGGGTTACACTGTGCAGGCTAATGGTATCCGAGTATGCGTGCTGTTTTGTAACAGTGGTTTTAGTGTACAGCCTGCTAGTTGCTGCTGCAGCTGTGTATGTGGTACATATACAGTGTGTAGATGTACAGGCAGGTCAACATTTTACCCCATCTGCCTATGTCTGTTGTACATCCGAGCGTCAGTATATCAGAGTGTAATAACGAGGGGGGGAGGGGGGAAGAGGGGGTTACTGTTGTTAGTTGTGTCCTTTACAAAACATAAACTACATATAACAGTATGTGCCGTCAGGCTTCCCTATGAAAGGAGACAATTCAAACATAAAACGCAGAACACGGGCCGCTTCAATGTAGTGTGTCCTACATTTCGGGTCTCTCTCTCATGCACAGGCTGGGAGAGGCCCCCATATACAGCTTGGGGGGGACATCCCGGTTTTCCCACGGTACTAGACTCTCTGTGATCACTCCACTGGTATGGCTATACACACATGGTGCAACAGTTTCAACTCTCTTTACCTCCTGTCCATCATAAAATCTCTTAATGACTTTCACTTTCACGCAGCAAGAGTAATTAGCCTAAATAAGCCACTGTTACTTTGTTAATTTCACATAACCCACCTGTATTATTAAGACAGCCTACTGGGTGGGTGGGTGGGTGTGTACGGTAAGACACCCCCTGTCTGGGCACCCCACAAGTTTAACAACTGCCCTGAACACTTGAGCCCTTCACGGCAGGTGGCGGATCACATATAAGCCACACTACTAACTTTTTTTTTCTTTTCTCCCCCTCTCCTATTTTTTTCTTTTTTACCTGACTTAACGACCGATGCTTACCGTCAAAACTAGATTCCTTTGTTCGCTCAGTGGGTTTGACTCCTTGTTTGTTTTCTGCTGTTTGGTAGATTTCTTTTCCCTGCTATCTAACAACCTCCGCTGAAGTAACTGGGTCTCCTGTCGACACTGCTCGTAGCGAGCGTTGATACTCGGCTCGTACCTGGCGATGCAACCGTCGTGATTTTGACGGTATACTTCGATTCTTCGCCGAAGACGCTCAACTACATCCCTCCGCTTTGGGGACCAGAAATCCCCCATGCTACCTTGTGAGTGTACAATGATAGCTGTCCCCTCGCAGGAACCCCGCACAAATCTGGGCTGTCGGCACGCCGCGGCTCGCTGGACCCAATTTTCATGTAGTTTGGAAGGCTGGCTGGCTTCTCTCCTACAGTAACATAGACATCGAGAGAGAGGGAGAGCCGGTCGTATGTGTAGTGCTCCCGAAAAACACTTAACTGGCTGGTCCGTGTGCCCACTCTGGCAAACCTTCAGATGGTCCTAACTACACCATTCTGTGCTAGGCCCACACGAATGCTTGTGACAAACCTGTAAGCTCCTATCCCCAGCTAACAGGGGCTTCTAACTGAGCAATAACAATGAGGGCTTCATCCCTACACTTTCTGACTAAGCCGTTCTTGTCCCCAGTCATTGGTCGAGGCCAGCACACAGCTCCATTTAGCGTAGGTTAGCGGACGGACCGTCAGTTCCGGCCAAAGTGACTTAGTTCACGACGCCGAAACAGTTCCACGGTGAGCACACATTGCGTCCACTAGACGCAGACACGGGCCTTGTTAATTGTCAAGTCCGCCACAAAGTAATGCCATACAACTTTTCATGTGCGATACGTCGAGCCAGCCGATTTGATATTTCTCAGCACGCTTTGCTATGGGCCAGCCCATGACCCAGGAAAAGGGGGGATAGGTCACGACGCAAACAAAGGCGTATCACAAATATACGCAGGTTGTTATCCACAGCTGATTGGAATTTCTCTAAGCATGATCTACATTATATAGGCCTGGCGTCCTCCCTGGTACTGCTCATACTTTCTTACAACAGATCCGGATACCGTAAGCCTCTGCTTACGACTCCACAGAAAAAGCACGGTGCGATAACAGAGGTGGTAAAACTTCGGATCGAATCACGATATAAGCGGAGCAGACAAAGGGAGATAACCATGCAAGCGCGTTCTAACAGCCCAGCTGTAGAGGAAGTCTATCACGAAGGCGGGGCCAATATGGTTCAAGTACTGAGAGCTATTTATGTAGTAAAAATAGCGATAATATTGCCATTCATGCCTGCTAACTACCGCTGAGTGTTGCACGTTTGTGTGCTCACAGGAGCTGACAACATAACTGGAAACAGATTTCTTTATTACCTATTCGTGTTCGATCCAGGCGTTCTCGTCAAATACCCAGGCGGTCCGACTATTATGTAGAGCGGTATATGTATAACAATTTTTGGATCGTACTTTCCTGTAAGCTACACAATGACTTACTCAGAGTACGTGTAAAATGTTTCCGATTCACATGCTTTCGCGAAAACCACGAATTAAATACATATATTTATGGCGTTTATATAGATTACATATTTATCTATAATCCATAATTTCGTTTTCATTTCTCATTAATAATCCTTTTTGACACATTTACAGACAATCCACAGTGGTTTGTTTAATACCAGATTTTCCTCTTGTTTATGCGGATATATCCTTCTGAGATGAGATCTGCATTATATCACGTATTCTTTCAAACTCATTCACTCCCAATTACCGGTATTGTTTATACAGATATGTTGGTGTATCCGTGTTTAATGCATATGTTTCCGCAATAAATGTTTATAGCTTTGATGAGTTAATAGGATTAATGAAATGCGTATTTAAAAACTTACACTTAAGTTGGACACTATCCAACAGAAATTGAAAAAAAGCTCTATCAGACATCATGCATTGAAATATGAGGTTTTATATATATATTTTTTCAAATTTAATAATTTGGTTTTTATAATGAGGTAAAATCTGATAGAATATGGAATCGCATTATAAGGCTGTACTTTTCGTAAGACCAACTAAATTATTTGTTTATTTATTTGAGTGGTGTATTACGTTGTACGCAAGAATATTTCACTTATACGACGGCGGCCAGCCTTATGGAGAGGAAACCGGGCAGAGCCAGGAGGAAACCCACGACCTTCCGGAGCTTGTTGGAAGACCTTCCCACGCACAGTCGGAGGGGAAGCCAGCATGAGCTGGACTTGAACTCACAACGATCGCATTGGTGGGAAGGTCCTGGGTCTGGGGTGCTAACGCCCTCGGCCACGGACCCACCCTCCCTACGCCCACCCTACCCCCACCTCCCAATAACTAAAATTAGGTTCATAGCTAGGCTAAATATATCGTTATTATATATCTGATTAACTTTAGCGAAACACAATGTCGCATGTATACATACATGACGTTTTAGTCAAGTTTTATGGGTGGATGAAAAAGTCAAACAGCAGAAAATCATGAACCTTCTCGTGGCGCCTGAGCTGGACTTGAGTGAGTGAGTGCTTAGGGTTTAACGCCGTACTCAACAATTTTTCAGTCGTATGATGCCAAAGGAGTCCTTAGAGTACATGTACGTGTAATGTGCCTCCTTGTTGCAGGACGGATTTCCACCGCTCTTTATCTAGTACCGTACTGCTTCATTGAGACGACTTACCGAAGGCAAGTAAGTAGCCCCACCCGAGCCAGTATTCTGATAAAGGTCAGTCAGTTGTTGCACTATCATCTTAATTAATGCTGAACGCCAAGCGAGGAAGCGACAACTTCCACGTTTAAGGTCTTAGGCGTGACCCGACCCTGGGTCTCTGAAGCGGATCGTCTACCGACTGAGAGATGGATTTGAACATGCGATCTCATTTATTTATAAATCGGCTCAGAAACACGCTTCACACGTGCTTCTATCATGTGTATTGCTAACATGATGCCTCACTGAAAAGTGTTGAACAATACACAACACCCTGCATGACACTCAATCAAATAATGACAGAACACTCACATCAATGGGTCTAGATTAGCGAGTCATACATAGTACCCGGGACTATTTTAAACAATGGTACCAAGACGGTATCAAGTACACAGAGATCTGTATAGCTGGACGACTAGTATACTTAACCTCTCCGGTCACCCTGAGCATCAAGCCAGCCCGATATGCATTATCAAGATTGTCGAAGTTTGAAAATCTTAGTTATGAAACAAACCCTACTCTGTTCTGAACCCAGAACTTTCCGATCACGAGGTCGACCCTCTGACCACTCGGCCACCTCACTTCTTGCCATTTAGCTTATAATGACCATTGCTTGAGTTTTGTTTTCATTGGTTCTTAATTTTTTGCCCTCATGCAGGTACCTATATAGCGAAGGTCGGTGCATGCATGTGTTACTCCGTCGAATATAAAACCCTTGTCCATATAAATCTGACGTCATCTCATGAATGAAAAATTCTTCAGCACGACGTTAAATAGCAGTCAAATTAGCATAACAAATAAATCAATAATTTTTCGCAGATATGTCTATGGATAGAGAAAAATTTGTAATCGACGCAGAAATACTACAGCTGCGTTCAAACACACGACCCTACTGGTCAACGTCATGCAAGGGCTCATTTCGTTATGAGCCCGATTGTCACAACGAGCCAGAGCTTTACTTGACTTAGCAAGCGAACTTCGTCCCTCCCATTTCTTGTATAAACGTACATGTACATGAATACTTAATTGATACCATATAAGGATATATAAGTAGGCCACGTGCATGGAAGAGACGCGTTAAGGACATGAGTCAACACCATGATAGGGCTATATATCGTTGGTGTGGGCGGGACACAAGTACGACTCACATTAATTATAAAAGGATCCCGTACGTTTCAAACTAAACCATGCCTATTTGAGGGAAATACATTAAAACACACAGCTTCTTGCAAAGAATTTTAGTACCAAAAATTTAAAGATGATCGGTATCTAAATCGTATGCCATGTATACATCCCAGATGTAGTTTATAGAAGATTATGTGTCTATACATGATTTAATTCCACCTGTCATACATCCACATTGACGGACAATTTTATTCAATACAATACATCCACTATCTCTAGGTTACGCGGTATTACACACAGTTATATAAAGCAGAGAGCCTACGATTCCATGGATAACTCGTCAGCCTATATGTAAGTCCTCCCAATTATAAGAAAATTTGTAAAATTTAAGAAACTAAAGGGAGGGGGGGGGGTGTGCAGAGAATAGTAGAATATATATGCTATAAATGACACAGTAGTTTTTGGAAACCATAACTTTACGAGGATATGATCACTGAAATCGCCACACGTCACAAAGGACCCAACAAATACAACACACCTGTCAAGGTAGGGAGTACATTTACACACCATGCATACGCAGAGCCCTTCTATATTGCTATCCTTGTAAAATATAATTACAATGCCAACAATGAAACCCATTTGTCGCAAAAGCGTCGTGATAGAAAACCTTCGTCGTTTTTTTACTGACTCTTGTAAGCCTGCATGGGTATTGTATGGGTGCACTATCAGCATGATACAGTAGTCTTTGTAAAATGTTCTTCACTTTAAAACCAGTGACGCGGGAAGAAATTGAGGTCATGCATATAGACACCCTATACATGTTATATATTATGTCATCAATTATAACTATTTATTTATTTATTTATTTATTTATTTCATTGGTGTTTTACGCAGTGTTCAAGAATATTGCAGTTATCAGATGGTGTCTACCTTTATATGGTTGGAGGACACAAGGGGAGAGCCCGGGGGAAAACCAGCGATCATCCCCAGGTTGCGGGAAGATTTACCCACTCACGAACGTAGAGGAAGCCAGCACACAGCGCCGATATATTTTTCAGCTGATGTAATATAAAAAATTCTGGTAAAATGTTGTACTAAATTAACATTCACACAACGGCCAGCAGATGGCCCTGATTTGCCAAGCACTATATGCACAGTTTCCTCCTACCAAAATGATTGCCGTCGTTGTTTATTGAAATATTCTTGAGCACAACGCAAAACACTAATGAAATAATAGCAAAACAAAAAAAAAAAAAAAAAAAAAAAAAAAAAAAAAAAAACAGCAACAAAACAGACGGCGACCTTTTCTTTGCAATTTGAATTTTCAGTCAATGTCACCATATATATTATATTGTTAATATATTATTATATTATTATTAATTTTCACACAGTAAAACAATTTTGGATCATACTGACGATAATCGTTAATTTCATTTCATTTACTGCCTGAAGTGTTGAACGCGTTATGCATGAGACAAATTAATTCCACAAATATATACCTCTTGCATTAGAAACAAAACGTGTGAAAGTAAACTTAGACTTAGTTACAATCAACTTGATCACAGGTAAATTGAAAATGGTCCCTGAAATATAGTCTCTGAATGAGTCGTCAGCAAATATTATCCCTATAATATCGAAATATAAACGGCCTGTATCCCAATTTATGCATTCTGACATAAGTTTTTGTCAAGAACTTCACATTCAAGCTAAAGGAAAACTAATTGTTTCGTGTCTGTATATACACATCTTACCTTAAATATAACCATTAACAAATTCGGTCTGAAATAATATGCACTTATGTATAAGGAAGAAAAGTATACCCGACTTAAATTCCTACCATTGAAATATGAAAATGTTACAACCGTGTAATTTGAAATACAAATAGGTCTTAAATAGTACGTGCGCTGTGTAAGCTTTCATTTGTTCAGCTAAGTTATGGTCAAGCGGAAGTATTTATGGAAACATCCTACAAATAGCTCAGCTTACGCAATATATTCAAGTAATTCAAAAGCAATTACAAAGTACATATAGCAATAAAACAATACTTATATTTGATTATATTGTTTCATGCCATACCCAATAATTTTTCACTTAATTGTATGATGGTATGTATAAGGTCAATTTTATGAGGGAGGAAACTGGAGTGCCAAGTGTAAATCAGGGATCTTATTTGGCAAGTTACTGACGAACTTTCTTATCTGAGACATACAGATATGCACGTGCGCCATATGTTGGTGGAAGGCAAGTCTTTAATGACCGGCGCAAAGGCATCAAGCTGTTTATGAACCTTCTGTAATTGGACTGCCAGCTGAAATGTCCCCCTGAATGACCGGCGCAAAGGCATCAAGCTGTTTATAAATCTTCTGTGATTGGACTGTCAGCTGAAATGTCCCCCTGAATGACCGGCGCAAAGGCATCACGGTGTTTATGAATCTTCTGTAATTGGACTGCCAGCTGAAATGTCCCCCTGAATGACCGGCGCACAGGCATCAAGCTGTTTATAAATCTTCTGTGATTGGACTGCCAGCTGAAATGTCCCCCTGAATGACCGGCGCACAGGCATCACGGTGTTCATGAGCCTTCTGTGATTGGACTGCCAGCTGAAATGTCCCCCTGAATGACCGGCGCACAGGCATCAAGCTGTTTATGAATCTTCTGTGATTGGACTGCCAGCTGAAATGTCCCCCTGAATGACCGGCGCACAGGCATCACGGTGTTTATGAACCTTCTGTGATTGGACTGCCAGCTGAAATGTCCCCCTGAATGACCGGCGCACAGGCATCACGGTGTTCATGAGCCTTCTGTGATTGGACTGCCAGCTGAAATGTCCCCCTGAATGACCGGCGCACAGGCATCACGGTGTTTATGAACCTTCTGTGATTGGACTGCCAGCTGAAATGTCCCCCTGAATGACCGGCGCACAGGCATCACGGTGTTTATGAGCCTTCTGTGATTGGACTGCCAGCTGAAATGTCCCCCTGAATGACCGGCGCAAAGGCATCACGGTGTTTATGAACCTTCTGTGATTGGACTGCCAGCTGAAATGTCCCCCTGAATGACCGGCGCACAGGCATCACGGTGTTTATGAACCTTCTGTGATTGGAACTGCCAGCTGAAATGTCCCCCTGAATGACCGGCGCAAAGGCATCACGGTGTTTATGAATCTTCTGTGATTGGACTGCCAGCTGAAATGCTGAATGACCGGCGCACAGGCATCACGGTGTTTATGAGCCTTCTGTGATTGGACTGCCAGCTGAAATGTCCCCCTGAATGACCGGCGCACAGGCATCAAGCTGTTTATGAATCTTCTGTGATTGGATTGCCAGCTGAAATGTCCCCTGAATGACCGGCGCACAGGCATCAAGCTGTTTATGAATCTTCTGTGATTGGACTGTCAGCTGAAATGTCCCCCTGAATGACCGGCGCACAGGCATCAAGCTGTTTATGAGCCTTCTGTGATTGGACTGCCAGCTGAAATGTCCCCCTGAATGACCGGCGCACAGGCATCAAGCTGTTTATGAATCTTCTGTGATTGGATTGCCAGCTGAAATGTCCCCCTGAATGACCGGCGCACAGGCATCACGGTGTTTATGAACCTTCTGTGATTGGACTGTCAGCTGAAATGTCCCCCTGAATGACCGGCGCACAGGCATCACGGTGTTTTATGAACCTTCTGTGATTGGACTGCAGCTGAAATGTCCCCACCTGAATGACCGGCGCACAGGCATCACGGTGTTTATGAATCTTCTGTGATTGGACTGCCAGCTGAAATGTCCCCTGAATGACCGGCGCAAAGGCATCAAGCTGTTTATGAATCTTCCGTGATTGGACTGCCAGCTGAAATGTCCCCCTGAATGACCGGCGCACAGGCATCAAGCTGTTTATGAATCTTCTGTGATTGGACTGCCAGCTGAAATATCCCCTGTATGACCGGCGCAAAGGCACCGCGGTGTTTATGAGCCTTCTGTGATTGGACTGCCAGCTGAATGACATAGTATATAGTGTTAACAACAAAATAAATAAATTATAAAAAATAATCGGTAAAAGTGAAGTGTAAGTATCACTATAGAAAGATCATAGAAAACTACACCGATATCCGGAAGTATCTTTACTTAATTTTATTTTCTCCGACTGAGATGCATTCAAATGCATGTTTTTCATTGTATGGTGGGCTATATTGACCATACTGACAAGGTATATGCTGCCAATGGCGTCACAGCGATTTTTCTCGACACCAAGTAAATATTTAATATCAGATTTGCATTTTTAGGCAAAGAGAATTTCACTCAGAACTGCACGAACAAAAAGATGTAAATACAGCTGTGTGACGTCACTGCGTATACATTATCAATTTACTGCACACTGGAAACATTTGACTTCATTTAATTAAGTGGAAAAAGCCCTAAAATATTTTCAGACAGTTTCCAATGATCTTTCAAGTGGTACCTACTTCATGTCCGACATCAGAGAAGCTTTTCGGGCCCTATACAGACATAAGGGTTCGTTCATCTGATACTTTACGCCTATGTGACTAAGCGCACATTTTCCATGTACGTAATTTGAGAAAATGTATGAAGACTAAGAAAATCGTGCAGTTTAATTTCTTAACAAATGAACAAGTTTATTGTTATTTATTCAGTTAACTGGAGTTGAACAGCGTCCTCAAGGGTATTTCACTTATACAACAGCGACCAGCATTATGCTGGGAGTAAAGTACAAGAATATCCGTGCGAAAATCCCTGTGTACATATAAACAACTGTGGATGCATACGCAAACTTAATTTAAACTCCTTAATCTCATGCGAAGGCTTTATATACATTCACAAACGTTTTAAATAGAAATATATATTCGTCTGTTTAGTTTACGTACATGGAAAGAAAATGCGCCATTATATGCATATCTCTTAAAGGAAACTTTAAAATGTGAGTCATCGTAATCGACAGACAAGTCAAAGTGCAATGATTTAATATAGTTTATTATAGAATTCAATTTTCACATAAAATGAAATAAAATATTTGAACTGTATATAAGTGCATGCAAGGGATATATGGACCAATACATAAAATCAGGTGACAGTGCATGAGTCACTTAAAGCTTCGTCTGCTTTTATGCTCACCTGTATGGGCAGAATAAAATGTGCTCTTTATTTGTGTTATATGTACTCATAAATATGAAAGAGTTACGCTCCTGTAATATATATAATGCTGACACTATTTCCAGCTATGTGTTAAAAGGCAATGCCTGTCGCAATACAGGACCACGCTGTATACAAATACTTTATCGATAAAGTCATCCTTAGACATGTTCGACGGTGTTTTATATATACTGTAACATACTTCTTAAATAAAGTATTTTAGAAATAATTTGTTAGAGGTGATGAGTGGTTAGTTCGTCTCCTGTGTGGGTCTACTGTAGCATCTATATACAACATTAGGTTACATATTATTAACCATAATAATGTATATCCAACCTGCCAATACTAGTATATTAGATGTAAAGTCTGTTGGAAAATGCAATTAACAGTAGCGGTTGGTTAATTTTCTTCATAATATAGAAATCAGTACTAGTCGTGAATGTTTTCAAAGAGATTAAAGGAGAGAATCTAATTTGAGCGTTAATATACGATTCCTGAAAGGCGTGACGTGTGTACTGACGTGTGTACTGACGTGTACACGGCAGTTCAAACTCAGCGGTATCATGTGTGCACGTACGCAAAATTACTGCTGTTATTTATATAAATGCGTAATAAAAGACTTACAGCACTGACCCACACAATACCGGTGTCTTTCAGACGATGATGTGAACTCTCAAGTTTTAATGGTGATTTCATAGGTTGGAAACTCACCATCCATCCGTTTAAATGCAAATTTCGAAATGTTTAGGCCACTTTTATGACACGCAGTAGTCTATACAATGTAGTATTTTCATGAAATATCACGAAAATGGTATATCCCTTATTTTTAATGTATCGTTCATGTATCGTTTAGCAAACTGGAATGTCCGTTTCACACACTGTCAGAATTTCGTTGAGTTTGGTTAGTTAGAACGTTGGCAAATTACATGATAATATAAAATAAAAAAATATATATGAAAAATAAACCACGTCAGATATTTAATTCATACTGTAATGGTGTTTACCTGGGATACAATATCAAACGTACATGTATGACTCTGTATCCCAGGTTTTAGAAAACTTCGGAGATTTTTTTCAACTCAGTGATACTTGGATAAGTAATAAAATACATCCTGGTACATGTGTTAATTGACAGCCATAACGGTTATGTTTCAGTTTACTTAACACATCAGTATAGCAACGGATATCAGTACAGGTAATCTAATTCCATCAAAGCATCGCTGAGAGTCGCCATCGCAATCACCAACTTACACACCGGCATCCCCTCTGTCTAAAGTACTTTTTGGATTAATCCAAGTTTGACATACTGTGTGACCCCTATGAACTAAAATAGCATCTTCTGACATCTGGTCTGCGATTGGCCAGTTTCACAGCAGTCCTGTACAAAATGCGACTTCCCATGCACATGTGTGTTTTGAGGCGACTGTCGCATCCCTTGGAAAAGAATTCCTATTTACCCAGCCACAAGATCACATGGTGTGAAGCAGACATCACCACCACGGGTATAGAGGTGATTTAAGCATAATTAGTGTGCATTCCGTGCGCATTGTCATTAAGTGAAACATGCAACGTGCCAGATCGTTGTTGTTGTTTTGGATAAACTTATGCGTGGTTTGTTGTGAATGACATATCCTAAGATTCAGTGGTTGTGCTGTCGTTAGTTTGATAAGAAGCAAGGGCAAAATTGATTAGATTTTATGTACTGGTTCAGTGTTGTGATCAGAATTATATACGGAGGTCGGCACTTAGCTTACGTACGTACGTACTTGGTCGCAAAATGCTACCCATTCGAAGCTGAAAGTTTATCCCCGCACCATTCAACTTACTTAGGTCGGGCGTCGCTACAGCTGGACTCTGCGTGGAGCAGAAACACTGGAAAGCCGGCTCACTAATTAAATTTTCCCCACATCTCAGCTGTAACTCACTAGGAACAAAATATCTGAGTTCTCACCTTTGCTCAACTGTCAAACGAGACACTGACCTCTGTGATGTTTACATGCACCATTGAACCTCTGTTTCACGGTGCAAGATGCACCAACGGCAGAAGCGATAAGGTCTTATATACCAGCACACGGAATTTGTTGATTCGTGAATTTGAAGGTGACAGCATGGTGGCCAGTTTTCCACGTTCAGGTGAGCTGGTGGTGACATTTGGTTCCCAGTGAGTTACTGTGACGATGTGGGGAGATTTGATTAGGAAGTAGGCTTCCCAGTGTCCTTTGATTCACGCGGAGTGCAGCTAGGCCTAAATTTAAAGGTGCGGGAACAAACTTCCATCTGTAAACCGTTCCTATCTTTTACAAAACTTCGGCCTCCTTGGCCGAAGTAGTTAGCATGCCCAGCGTGGCACAATGATCATGGAGCCTTTCACCAATGTAGTTGCTGTGAGTTCAAGTCCAGCTCATGCTGGCTTCCTCTCCGGCCGAATGTGGGAAGGCCTGTCAGGAACTTGTGGATGGTCATGGATTTCCCCTGGGATTTGCCCGGTTTTCTCCCCCCATAATGTTGGCTGCCATCGTATAGGTGAAACAGTCTTGAGTACAGCATAAAACACCAATCAAATAAACAATAAATTTAACAGACATGACCACAGGAGTTCAGTTATACCTGCATGACAGAAATAAACAAACAAGTTCATTTCAAGCTAATGCACATATTGTTGTGTATTAAATTAAATAAAAGGGATTAAATTACATGCAATTACATGCAGCAGTAAGGATGTTCAAGATATAGTAATCAAGCCCCAGACAAACGGACGAAAATTTTACAGTAAACAATTAAAAGTGAAACATATTATTCAGAAGGATTCAGGCAGATTTCCTTTGTTTTTGAATTGATGTGTATGTATGGACATGTCAAACTGGTGTCGTGCACTGCAGTAATTACCTGCTTAGAGAGAGTTGAAGTGTAATTGAAAATGGATCTAAGAATGCAAATCTATAAGATGCTGTGTCTGATGTTACGAGCTTATGGCATGGTTGTTTATCGTCTGTCCGTGTTCACAGGTATAAGTACAAACAGACTTGCGTGTTTGGACTTGAAGCAGCCATGGTGGAGATCCCATACTGTCAACCCTGTGAGGAGTTTGTCTACAGAAGCTGCTACGGAGGGAGACAAAACCGAGGAAGATTATCACTCCATCATCAAGGACACAGAAGAGCCAAAGGTACTGTAGTCCTTCTGTATTCACTAACACAAGTAATGCTACAGGTATACATGTAGGCTTCTGCTGGAAACTATTGGCTTCCATGATTTTACAGGACACTAATGCAGCTGTAGGCATTGTGGCATAGTTCACATCTATGAAGGTGAAATACTGAGTAAACTAGAACCCATGGGGTTCTAATGAGGTTTATATTGGTTATGTGTAGATAAGCGGTAAGATTTGAAGAACAACAGAGGGGATGCAGTGACCTACTTCTGGCAGCCATATTGGAGTACTGTGGCTATACCAGTCCCATACTTCTTACAGCGCATGTGTCTCACTACCTTTTGCTTTACATCACTGCCACCAATAGACAAGTTTGACCATTTGCAGCCTGTGAGATGCAGGGAGGATTGTTTAGACTTAGCCTCATCATTTGTTCCATTCTGCGGAAACTATTTAATCACATTTGTCATTAGATTTTAGGTTTTGGTTACAATCATGTTGCATGTACTCTAGATAAAGAGAATGCATGTGTATAAAGTGCGTATTATTAGAAGCAAAGGATTGTTGTTTTCTGACATTACTTCCTGCCTCATCACCATGACCCCAGTGACTCGATCGGCATTGTTCAAGATTTCTGTACAAAAATTTGCTGGTGATGGGCAGTGATACAAAAGCAAAACATACAAAGCGGCGCAAGTGCTGTGAGGAATATGTACCCAGTCCATGTAGACAGGACTCCAATATGACTGACTGGTTGAAAAGGCTTACAGTCTGGTTGACTGGTTGAGATGGCCAGGCTTGGCAACCCTGAATGTTGTATTTGTTTGGGGGGCCTCCGCGGCTCAGTCGGTTAGCGCGCTAGTGCAGCGTAATGACCCAGGAGCCTCTCACCAATGCAGTCGCTGTGAGTTCATGTCCAGCTCATGCTGTCTCTCTCTCCGGCTGTACGTGGGGAGGTCTGCCAGCAACCTGCGGATGGTCGTGGGTTTCCCGCGGGCTCTGCCCGGTTTCCTCCCATCATAATGCTGGCCCCCCATCGTATAAGTGAAATATTCTTGAGTACGGCGTAAAACACCAATCAAATAAATAAATAAATAGTATTTGTTTGGAATGCACTGACTTTCATCCAAGTGATTATCAGTTGTTTCCTAATATAAACATTCTTTGGTGTGGAGAAAGCTCTAGTGTATTGCATTGAATAAACATAGTCCTAGCATTATTCATTTGTTTGCCGTACGTGGGAAGTTCCGGCAACAACCTGTGGATTGTCATGGGTTAGCCCGGTTTCCACCCACCATAATGCTGGCCGTCGTCGTATAATTGAATTATTCTTGAGTATAGTGTAAAACACCAGTCAAATAATTAATATAGAAATATTCATTTGTTTGTGTGTTGTTTTCAGAATGTTATATTGCCTTGTTGATCATCAAGAGGAGTGTGTTTATGGTGATGAATATTTCTGTATGAAAGTTATATCATAGTTACATTACACTACGTCATGGTTTGTATATCACACTGTCCAAATTTGTATAGACAGATGAATTTTTAACACGCTGACATGTATTTAAAAAACCTAAACCTGGAGCAGAAAGAGATTTTAACGGCACTGATCATCTTCATTTTGATGTCTGTGATGTTAACTTACAATGTATCTGTTTCTACTGTAGCGTCGTTCTGTTTTTAATGTGATGTAATCACCTTGAGCAGGTAAAAGAATCTTTGAAGTCAGTAGAAGCCCTGTGGCAGGGCATTTCGCTGGGTCTCCAATGTAAGGTACACACGATATATGGATTGTCTGACTCAGATTGGTAAACCAGCCTCATATATGGTGTGTCAAAATGGAAATTGTTGAACCAGCCTAAAATTAGGCTTGTAAATGTCATGTGGAGCTGACAAGTGCACCCATGATGTGCAGTGCTGATCTTCAAGATAATGAAGTTAATGCAATGAAGTGACGATATTTATAATTCCATACCTGGCAGTTCATCAGTCCAATTGACATATTTATTTCATACCTCTTGTGTTGCTGATGTCCGCTAAAAAACTGACCACGGTCCTCACCTGTGTATATGTATATTGCTTGCAAAAGGTGGGTCATTTTGTAAAGAATAATGAAACAATGTGGAACTCGAATTGACAAATGAATATGCAAGAAGTATATTTCTTGTTCTAGATCTAATAGTGCAGTCAAATGCACATCTTGTTTAGAACCAAAATTGCTGTTTTTTTTTAGTTTAACTCTCTGATAAAAATAAAGGTCTTTATTCTTAATTTATTGTTAATGCTAATTGCAAACTTGTATATAATGGTATTAAATGTTGCTCTCAGGATTAGGTGACTTAAAACCATCAGAAACTAGGTTGTACAGGGTAGGGACGGGGTGCTGCATGGGGTAAAATATGATTATAAGTTTGCCCCTCTAGTTGAACAGAACCCTATCTTTGGCCAGCTCTCCCACTGATGTTTACAGCCTCCCTTGTATAAAACCTTTGCCAGCACAGATTCCTGAATTTCCTTTCCCTGCTCATGTAACCCCATGATTATTGACTTTGAGCCTGTGTACTTTATGACCAGTGCTTGATTTGATTTCGACAGTAGCAAAATGTTCTGGTCTGTACAACATGACATGTGTCACTGGAGGCTTTTGGCAGATCCACCATGCGAACAGTAGGTTTTATATCTAGCCACGCCTGAGTCCACTTGTTCTCAAAGCATTGCTCTTCCCCCTCCAACCCTCATCGCCAACCTCACTAAGGCCAAACAAATTTATACTTTTGTTGCACGAGCAGAGTGAATTCTATTTCACTGTTGGAGGTGTGTATAAAAAGAAATAAATTGGACACATCATCTGATGTATGGAAAATATGAACAGTTCAACAATTTTTCCTCTTACAAAGTCATGTTTACTTGATCAGAAAATCGTATTAAAAAACACAGAAAAAGAAACAAGAAAAAATGTAAAAACATCAAAATTTTTAGCGTTGTGTTTATTCCAGTTTTTGAGCTTTTAGTTTTGGCTTACCTGTAAATCACAGAATGAGATTGGTATTGCCTAATGCTGACATTGGAGCTACTTTACAAATGACATTTCTGTACTCAGATCGACATTGACAAGTACACGTTCTGTTGTAGATCTGAATTACCGAGTCAGTTCCTTAACAAGTGTACCGGGCTGTTATTGAACACTTACCCAGATTGAATACTTGGAAATTATACCAACATGATTGTCCTGAAAGCTAGCATGGCAATTGAATGAAACTGAATGAAAATTTTTTGCAAGTGACTCCTCAATTATTTGTCTTTAAAAGCACAATTTGGTAGGAGACTTCAAGTCTACCAAGAAATAACTTCTTGTAATGGATGAGGCGAAGGTATTGTTCAGTGATTCCTGACTTATCTGGACATTGGTATCACTTGTGAACATTAAAAAATTGCTATATCCAAATAGTTGCTTCTTGTTCTGTTCACTGGTTGACCTCATTTGAATGGAGATCATTAGGTACATTTGGGACGCTGATAGTAAGCACATGTTGCCTTTTTCTGCTGTGCTCGGGACACTTTAACTA
This sequence comes from Liolophura sinensis, assembly GCF_032854445.1. Taxonomy (NCBI): domain Eukaryota; kingdom Metazoa; phylum Mollusca; class Polyplacophora; order Chitonida; family Chitonidae; genus Liolophura; species Liolophura sinensis. The sequence goes on from NC_088302.1 coordinate 21,738,457, forward strand.
TAAACCCTGCAGTGAGATTCATTTTCCTTCATGCCATCTTTAATCAGGCTCCGTTCACCTCTTGCAGGCATGTGAAAAGTTACGCCAAATCTGTTACAGGGGTGAGGGAGTGGTGTGCCCAGTGTAGCCAGAAATATTTGAAATGTAAGACATTTATTAGGTCTATCTCTTAGCATTTGTAGTCAGGTTCTCTCCACCGCTCACATATATCATCTGTAGTCAGGTTCCCTCCACCGCTCACATGTATCATCTGTAGTCAGGTTCCCTCCACCGCTCACATGTATCATCTGTAGTCAGGTTCCCTCCACCGCTCACATGTATCATCTGTAGTCAGGTTCCCTCCACCACTCACATGTACCATCTGTAGTCAGGTTCCCTCCACCACTCACATGTACCATCTGTAGTCAGGTTAACTCCACTGCTCACATGTACCATCTGTTGTCAGGTTCCCTCCAATGCTTACCATCAGTAGTTAGGTTCTCTCCACCACTCACATGTACCATCTGTAGTCAGGTTCTCTCCACTGCTCACGTACCATCTGTAGTCAGGTTCCCTTCACCTTTTATCATCTGTCGTCATTTACCTCCACTTCTTACCATCTGTAGTCAGGTTCCCTCCACCTCATCTGTAGTCGGGTTCCCTCCACCTCTTACCATCTATAGTTAAGTTCTCTTCACCTCTTACCAACAAGTCAGGTTCCCTCCACCTCTTACTAACTGTAGCCAGGGAACCCCTTATCAACTGCAGTCGGGTTCGCTACACCTCTTATCATCTGTAGTCAGGTTCCCTCCACTTCTAATCATCTGTTGTCAGGTTCCCTCCATCTCCTTTCATCCATAGTCAGGTTCCCTCCACCTCTTATCATCTGTTGTTAGGTTCCCTCCACCTCTTATCATCTGTAGTCAGGTTCCCTCCACCTGTTATCATCTGTTGTCAGATTCCCTCCACCTGTTATCATCTGTTGTCAGGTTCCCTCCACCTCTTATCATCTGTAGTCGGGTTCCCTCCACCTGTTATCATCTGTAGTCAGGTTCCCTCCACCTCATCTGTAGTCAGGTTCCCTCCACCTCATCTATAGTCAGGTTCCCTCCACCTCATCTACAGTCAGGTTCCCTCCATCTCTTATCGTCTTTAGTCAGGTTCCCTCCACCTCTTATCATCTGTAGTCAGGTTCCCTCCACCTCTTATCATCTGTTGTCAGGTTCCCTCCACCTCTTATCATCTGTAGTCAGGGTCCCTCCACCTCTTATCATCTGTTGTCGGGTTCCCTCCACCTCATCTGTAGTCAGGTTCCCTCCACCTCATCTGTAGTCAGGTTCCCTCCATCTCTTATCATCTGTAGTCAGGTTCCCTCCACCTCTTACCATTTGTAGTTCAATTCCATCCACCTCTTTCTGTCTGCAGCCAGGTTGTGAATTTATTCCCTATTTTCTCGTCTTCTTTTTAGTTTCAGATCACGACCCTTGGAATACTATGACCGTTTTCGATGGTAGCAATATTGGGTGAAATGGTCATAGCATTCCAGTTATATAATAGATGCATGTACATATAGTAATACATGTGACATGATCAAGTAGTATTGAAATAGTAATTGGCAGGGCAGGATTGGGCAGCTTTTTAATACATCACAGTTTCTTGTCTTTAAAAACTTTAATTAGTGTGAGTAAAGTAGATTTGTGACTGGTGTGATCTGGCTTTTATGGGAAGCAGATCATCCCTAATTTCTGGTGCAATCATCATCCAATCAAATGCAGAGCTGTACAGTTTGAATGGCTGTGTAGAATGTTAATGGTTTCCATGGTGGCTTTAAACCCAATTCTATTTAAGGATGCTAAATTGGTACGAAAGGGGTTCCTTGGTTCTGGGAATGTGTGGTGCAGTGTACTATAACTGAGATTTCCGAACCTTGATCTGTATAGACAGGTTGCCTCGACATTGTTGAATTGGACTAAGACAGTGTAGCCTGATTGGTGGTACATGTCGTATATGTCAGTGTGTAAACCAATCAGTAGATACCCTTTCTTGTTTTTATTGCCGTGTGTTTGGTTGCCAGTTTGCCTGTATGTTGGGCTGTAAAGTGAAGGCTTGAGGACAGAAGAGTTTAAGAGAACAGCTGTGTTGTCCCATCCTTCAGTTTTCCCGGGGTCCTTCAGTCTTGGCAAACTGTCTTCTGAAAGCCGGCTGATGAAGGGAGATATGAATCAATAGGGCCTGGCTTCAATATTCTAGTGCGATTGAATTAACATGGAAATTAAAGAAAACGGTCCGAGGCGATTTCTATGGAAATCAGCATGGCCAGTCCGGAGAGGAGCCGTTGTATAACCCACATCAGTCTTTGTCAACCGGGGCCATACAATTGCCATCGCGAGGAAATTATCCCTCCACCAGTCTCCATAAATTCCCTGCCAAATTGTTTGATTTCTTTACCGTCCCCAGGAACCGGCATCTTATGGAGTAGAAGGGGGCCAAGCCAAAACACCCCGTCTTATATATCATCTCTTTTTTCCCACTCCATCTACTTCTCCAATGGAGACACAGTTCAAGTTTTCGTCACTGTTTTTGTTCATTTCACCATAGAATGGCCATTTATAAAAGACGCACCCAGCACTCTTTTGCATCCGTTGAACTAGCACAGCGAAAATCTTGTCTCAGTCTGGTCACGACGTTGTTTCAACCCTTTCGTGTATGGCCAGTTTTTCTCTTTTTTCTTTGTCTCTGTTTTTTTTTCTTTGGCGGAATCATCTGTCATAAGGCATATGTTCACATGAACTATTTCTCATTTGCTATTTTGCAACTGTGAATTCGAGACACATTGTTCCACCAACAGACGACAAGTAAAGATCACTAGCAATTTGTACACATCCTGAAGCGCCTGAAATCTCCATGGAAAAAAGTGTGGTAAAGCTCATCACAGTTCGTTGATAAGAATTTTTGTTGCATAATGAGGACATGTGTTCAGATTTAAATGCTCAGATTTTGACGTCTCAACTTCTTCATTCTTTAATCATTTTCTTTAAATTTTATCAGCACTATAAAGCCACACACTCCTTCCAATCATGTGATTGCATTGGTTTTGTTTCCATGTTGAAAGGAAATATGGGAATCCTTCAGTATGGTTATATGTTTGCATCTTGCTTATCCTTTTTATTTTGGGACAGTTCTATTTTAACGCCTCCTAGCATCACCATAATTGATAATTTCTGTGTTTCCATTGTTCCTAGCTCCCAGTAACTCTGCTTTATGTGATAAAGTTTGTCAGATACTTGGCACGGTTTACATCCTTTGGGGCCTTCCCTCATTTGGCCCAAGGTTGTGCTTAAGGCCAATCTACCTAAGATGAAGGAAACCGTAGCCTGAAATGAAGCTTTCACTGGTTTTGCTGTAGTTTTTAGTCAGGAGGTTTTCCAGGTACCTAGTTTAATTCAAAAAGGCTATACTGGATATTTTGGGCAAAAAATCCATATACTCTGTCAAGTCAAATTGTCTTCACTTACCTAGAATAACTCATATTATTGAATTGACCGACTGGTACCTGTCCTATTTTCAGTTTTTAAATAAGTTTAAAAATTTTAAAAAGTTATAGGCTAACTGTTACGCTGTTTAAAAATTTTAGGAACTTTTTTTTTTTATTGGTAATATGTGCAAAGACAAGGCTGTTGTTTTGTGAAAGGTGTTGAGTAATTATTTGAAATATTGTGAAGTAATAACAAATATCTGATTTTCGCTGATTATTTTTTGGCCATAAATTTCCGGAATAATATCTTCATATTTTTGCTAGCTCTTCATTGAAACACATAAAAGGAAACCAGTGTGTTAATAATAGTGGATATTGTAACCCAGGAAACATTGAAGAAATGCATCTTGATCTGTATTTCAGCTTAAATCCAAACGTTGGTACACTGTAATTTTTCAGACTTTTTGCGTGTTTATTATAGCATATCCTGAAGGCATTATTCTATGTAAACTGATAAAATTATATTTTTTGTGAAGACCTGAAAATGGGCAAACCGACCATGTCTCCAAGATGAAAATAAAAAGGTGATGGGAGAATCTTTTATCTTCTAAAATTAAAACAGAAGGTTCTGAATTCTCACGATGATTTGTGTGCATGCCTTAATTCCTGAAAGCTATAGCATACATGCGAGATTTAAAGCAAACAGTCCTGTCAAAATCTAAAGTAGATCTCCAAAGTAGTTTCCGTGCACGATGCTCTCCACAACGTGTTAGTTTTCAGAAACTGAAGGTTACAGCAAAGTCTCTTGTATCACTACCCACATTCGTGGAGAATTACTACTGTTATATTTGTATTTGTGACATTATATAGTGTTTGCCATGAAGAAGATGTAAGGAGGGCTAAAAAAAAAAATGGTCATTTGGTTTACTATACAGCAGTTTCAGCTACTTTGCTGCATTAAATCATCCTAATATCGCCCCTAATTCATGTGTTTGATTCTACACGTTGTCAGTCATGTGTTCTATGTTAAAGAGTCTTCGAGGGTCAATTTTCCAACGCGTATATGTATTGGTGATTTCTGAGGAGAGAAACCGGTGCAATGAAATACAGCGATACATATATATACTGCCAATAAATAAAGCACAAATAATAAATTTTTGTCTTCTAATGTAGGCCTACATTTGGATATAGCATAGCAAGCTATATGTTTTGATCACATGTTATCATGTTTTGATCACATGTTATCAGGTTTTGATCACAAAACGGCAGCTGCTCGTTTATACAGAAATGTTTCGACAGGTAAAAAAAAATTACCAGTCTCATTAGGCAAGTTGCCATAGAACGAAATAATACTGCAACCCTTGCTATCAAAACAAGATGACATGGTAAAGTTATCAGTGAGTGAGATACTGGAATATACCCAGTAGGCTGAGTTATTCGAGAATGTCATGACAAGTCGTAATTCTGGGCAATCGACGTGTACATACATATACTTGTAGTCCTACACGTGTAAGTAACTACAAGAGTCTCTGAACCGGTAGGTCTATACACATATGCACATGTACATGTCTTTTGATTTTCCCAACCCTCTTTACTTAATCAACTTCACACTATCCAGGTGTATTGCTGGGGACCCAAAATGGTGAAGTGTTGAGTATTTTCAACGATGTGTAATACACTAAGCTTACCCAGAGCTCCCTATTTTGGAAAAGTAGGGAGTACAGCACTACCTCTGTAAATTATCTGTAGCACTGATCGACCTCTTGGGTTGTAACTGCCCAACAGTTGATCTACCTAATTGTGTGAATGCCAACAAACGTATTATACAAAGTTTTTCATGGTCCATTGAAGCAGGTATCTGTTAAACTGTGAAATGAGCTGTGAATTACGTTTGCTATATGTGATGAACATTTGGATATAATCCTGAAAAGATAAAAAAAACAACAAACAAAAAAAACATATTGTCAGATTGTACATGTATTTTATGTGTCCTTGCCATATTTGTACTGTTAAGATACAAACATACAATTTTAGGACCAAAACATGTATTGTATTATGATATCTTGCCACATATGGCAGTGATACAAATAATGAAGATTTTCATGCTCACTCTAACTGAACAAATAGAAATGGTAACGACTTTGGTAAACAAATTTCGGGAAACTGTGTACAATCTGACAGTAGGCCCTATATCATAATACGATGTTCTGGTCCAATGCATTCTCTTTATAGTCGTGTAATAATGAGGTGGTACCAGGTCCTTCATTACAGACAGAATAAGTCTGTCAAGAATAGGAGAATAGGTCCTTTGACAAGAATAGACAAGAATAGGTCCTTTGTGGGTGGAGAAGACCAGTTAATTGTTGTAGAAGACAATTGGTCATTAGTTACAAGAAAAATTAAAATAGAAGAGCACTAGACCCATTTCACAGCCCTTGGGCTCTAGTTAGCTACATAAACTTCTATAGGGTAATAACTCTACTGACACTAGAGCATCCTATAAACTTCTATAGGGTAATAATTCTACTGACACTAGAGCATCCTATAAACTTCTATAGGGTAATAATTCTACTGACACTAGAGCATCCTATAAACTTCTGTAGGGTATTAACTCTACTGACACTATAGCATCCTATAAACTTCTATAAGGTAATAACTCTACTGACACTAGAGCATCCTATAAACTTCTATAGGGTAATAACTCTACTGACACTATAGCATCCTATAAACTTCTATAGGGTAATAACTCTACTGACACTAGAGCATCCTATAAACTTCTATAGGGTAATAGAGCATCCTATAAACTTCTATAGGGTAATAACTCTACTGACACTAGAGCATCCTATAAACTTCTATAGGGTAATAACTCCACTGACACTAGGGCATCCTATAAACTTCTATAGGGTAATAACTCTACTGACACTATAGCATCCTATAAACTTCTATAGGGTAATAACTCTACTGACACTAGAGCATCCTATAAACTTCTATAGGGTAATAGAGCATCCTATAAACTTCTATAGGGTAATAGCTCCACTGACACTAGGGCATCCTATAAACTTCTATAGGGTAATAACTCTACTGACACTATAGCATCCTATAAACTTCTATAGGGTAATAACTCCACTGACACTAGGGCATCCTATAAACTTCTACAGGGTAATAACTCTACTGACACTAGAGCATCCTATAAACTTATATAGGGTAATAACTCCACTGACACTAGGGCATCATAAATGACAGCTTAAGTATATCCACAGTCGAATTTATTTATATTATCATAATCCCATGTGTCATGCAGTTTGTTTGGAAATCTGCATCAACCACTTTATCCTATTCATAAAATTTTATTTCTGAGCGGTTAAAGGGCACTAAAGGTACTATAAAACATTTTTAAGGAAAATGAAGAAACAAAATTTTTCTGAAATATTCAGAAATGGCGTCATCTATGAACATACTGGGACCTCAGGACCTGCTTAGCCATTAGCAGTTCAGGCTCTCCCTCTGTCTTAAGTTGTTTTGACAACTATCACGATTGATGTCAGCAGGCTACTTTAATTTCTATTCTGACTGCTGTTGCCTAACAAAAACTAGCTTAATGCCATTTTTATACCTCAAGAAAAAAAATGACGAGCGTTTTTGAGCTTTTATATGTTAAGCCACATCATACATGTAAATTTTGTGTTAGAAATTAAAAACCAAGGGCTTGATGTATCCTATAAATTGAAATATTCAGATATATTCAGAAGACATTTCTTTCAGTTAATTTGTTTATCTGGAATAATCCTGGTTCTTAGAATTTTATTTGGTAACATTGTTTATATTTATTTATTTATTTGATCGATGTTTTATGCTGTACTCAAGACTATTTCACTTATATGACGGCGACAAGCATTATGGTGGGAGAAAACCAGGCAAAGCTCAGTGAAAAGACACGAACATCCGCAGGTTGCTGGCAGACCTTCCCACTTTCAGTTGGGAGAGGAAGCCAGTCTGAGCTGGACTTGAAACTCATTTGTCCATATTCATAGTGCAAATAGGAGTACTTGTTGATTCATTGACGTTCAATTATAAAAGCTATAAAACTCCATTATAAAGGTGCAACTTAACGTTTTTACATGAATCAATATGAAACAGCAGTGTTAAAGGTGAAGAAAACTCTAACATGCAGTATTTGTTCAGATGAAAATTCATTAAACATTGTCCATAAAAGTAATCGGATGTATTTTTTAAAGAATTTTTGCAATCTAGTGAAATGAATTTGAAGATTGGATTCTACGGTGGACTTTTTGAACAATATTTTGCCCAGTGATATCACATCAGGTTTTTGCCACTCAACACTCTAGATTTCACCAATGCATATACTTATAGATTTATGAATACATTCGCCAAATGGACCTTGAATCAAGCTGTATCAAGCAAATATATTAATGTGACCTCTCTAATACCCACAGGTTCACTACAGGCCACTGTAGATGTTTTTAAACCATTTTAGTCAGTTGGAAAAATAATGAAACTATTTTCTTTTACAGTTTTTAATGGTCTTTCATGTGATATATACTTTATCTTAGTGTTTTCCTTGTCTCTAAGAGTATTCTACTTATACTGAAGTGGCAATCAGACTTAATAGTGACTGCATAAATGACTACTTTGAATAAGTAAAAAAAAAAACACCTTTACAGAAAATATTACCTTGCCATTAATTTGCAGATGGTAACGCTTGTATACTTGATACTAGTAGTGATGTTTAAGCTGCTGACTTCGTCAGGCTATCCGGTTTCTCATAACACTTGTTGAAATTAATGAACTGTTACATGTATACCTAAAAAGCATGCTGGAAGCTTTTCATCCACACCATATCAAAATTATCCGCTCTCAAGAGTTAACCATGTTCATGTTGGCAACATTCCAAGTATGATGTAACACGTACACTTTGCCTCAGGACTGTATAAACTGACAGGCTTGATGTTAGTTGAATTAAAGAAATTGCTTCTGCCTCGGGTCATACTGACTCTACCTACCATTAGTTATTGTGCCCTGCCCCGTCAATTTCCCTTTATTTATATAATGCGAGCATTAAAGCTGATTTTGCTTGTTACAAACATTTTTTTACTGTCGTGTATGTTTGTACATAAGTTATCAAATTGCGGTTACAGAGCGGAGTGCTGCATGTGAGAGCTCCATAAATTTGGCAAAACTTTTGATTTGATACTCTTAATTCTTTGTATTTGTTTTTTGGAACTTGCGGTTTAAATTGAAGTTGCCATAGCGATGAGGGTGACTGGGGAGAAACATAACGAATCAATAGCATGAGTAATTACCCTAGGTGACTTTTGGTAACATGTTAACAAGGGGAAGAATAATGAAATTTAAAAAAAACAAAAAACACCACACTGGCATTCAAGTGATCTGGGCTCAGGCAGTTTTGCAGAATTGGAGGGGCAGCGAAGGAAAGAGAGAGAGACAGAGGACGGAGTAGCCGCCAGCGCCTTCAGGCAGACTTCTGCTGTCCTGGTATGCTATACTGGCCAATTAATAAGAAAAGGAATATGGTGGTGCAGACATGGCGAATGTCTCCTCACACTAATAATTAGAGTGAGGAGAAATTTGTGTGTTTTTGTCCCGATCGGAGACATTCTCTGAAATTGCACCCAGCATTAATGACGGCAAGGCATTCTGGGTAATTGGGAGTAAACTTGAGGCCGATCAATCTTTCGGAACAAAGATTAGTGGGTCTGATAAAACCTTGATGAGACTCCAGCCCAGGCCCAATAATTTCATTTTACTTTCATTGACAATTTTTTGCCTCTTCTTAAGGCATCCCCCATGATGAATTGTCCAATCAGCCGACCAATGGGCGAGTTTTTTTTTTCCTTTTTCTTGGAGCTGGCTCGCTTTCTCGTCCATCTCGCTTTACGACACAGAATCAAGAGATCGGGCTTTATGGAGGTCAGAATAGATGGGGTCCTTACCCAGCAAAATGCTAGCCTCCAAAAGACAGTGCTGTTTTCCAAGCTGGCTTACCATCTATTTTAGGCATGCAATGTGCTCCTGTTTTGTAAAGTGAGCCTAAATAAACCATTCAACCGGATCAGTATGGAGTTGTTTTTCACAGTGTGTGTTTTGTCACATTTATATGATTATTTATGATGCCTAGTTATATGAAATTTCCTGTCTGTTTATTTGACTCTGTTTATGTTCTGAAAATATCAAACAAGGACAGTCTACGGTTGCATTGGCAACTTATTGATAATATTAAGTATTATATGTGATATATGTAATAATAGGTCTATATGATAATACATTATAGTCTTCTTTTATGTTAAGATATGATATCACTATTGACTGCATGGTATATCTAATAAGTCTATTAAAAATAAACTGTGGTAAAAAAAATTTTTTTTCTGTTTGTACATGTGTGATAATATATCTTTGTGATAATGGGTCTTTGTTGTTTATTAAGATACATGTATATGGTCTGTAAGATAATAAGTGATAAAAAATCTATATGATGGTATGAGATTGTGATAATTTACATTCATTTCAAAAGCATTGAAAGACATTCATTGAAAGTCACATATATGCCATGTTTCAGTATTTCCTCAAAGCTTTATTTGCAATATCTTGAGATATCCAGGTACTTTTGGTTTTGTATTATGCTAAGGTAATTTGACGGATCGGCAAGATCAAAGACATATACTACATGTATTATTGTGGGCAGGCATGAATAGGAATATAATGTATATATTGTATATTATAGACTACAAATAAATTTAAAAAAAAAAAGTAGCAAAGAAAAAAAAACCAACAAAGACATCAACCAAAGATGTACAGATAGTGCATGCTAAAGGATGGGATATCAGGTATTGTGAGCTGGAGAGAAGTGATGTATATCATTTGTTTTTTTTATACCGAAATACAGGGTACTTGTTCAATTAGGGCTTTAAATCACTGTATTTGTACACTGATAAGGAGGCTAGCCATTGTCCGGTTGTTTACATGACAAATAAGGCACGCAAGGGGAGCTAACTGCTGTAGAATAAGCGCACATAATGGCTGGATATCATGTCTTGTGGAATATCATGTGACAGTGCATTGACCAATGGAAAGCAAGAATCACTCTATACGGTATAATAATAAAAAGATTTGATTGGATTTAAGGACTTTGGTGAATGTTCAGTTAATGGCTTTACACCCCGTGAGCAATATTTTAGCCGTGTGTATAATTATGGGTGCATATACGTCTGTATGCTCCGTTGTTACTGTGTGTGTAAAACCCAGATACTTGTTCTTGTCTTGCCATTGGGGCCAGCCATGTTACAATAATATTGGTATATTTGTGTTCAGTAATGCGTGGAACATATTTCTGTGAGCTGTTTGAAAAGTTCTTAATGGACTCTCTTTTTTTTTTTAACTGCCATTTTAATAGGTGCATGTGAACCCAAGTGTCCAGATAAGGTAAATAAGGAGGTCAAAGACAGTGTCTTTAGTGAAGCAGAATTTTAACAAAATACATGTACTGTGTTTGCTTAAGTGTGATGGGATAGATAATGTCGTCAGACTATTCTTGTGTACATGTACATCCATTGCATTTATTGAATCAAATCCCACCAATCAAATGCAAAAATGTAAAACAAAATATACACTGTATCAGTAGTTTTAATACCTTGTGACAAATTGGATGAGCTGACCAACACAAAACTTTGTAAATGTGGCCTTGCTCATTACAAGATGAAGGTAATTTGTTGTGTTTTGTAACGATGCTAGGAAAGCATGTAAAGTTTTCTCTCTTGGGCAGGGTTTTGAGGCTGGGCTCGTCATCCGGCGCCATGGCGATGATGGATGAACAGGGGTCGTTGGGAGTCGCACAATTTGACTTCTGTTATGCGTAAAGTTTTTATCGGCTTTCCTTCATCGCACTCGCACGATCTGTACCGATTTTCATGCTCACTTGTAAAACAAAAGAGTTGCTTCTCACACTAATACACTTGTCTGAAATGAAATCACGTTTTCTGGCCTGATCATAAGATTTCAGGTTTTATGGGACAGATTTGCTTGAATTCTAATCTGTCATGTTGAATTGAGTTGAATTTAGAATCTGTCAAAATCTCCTCTATAACCTTTAACCTTACTGTGGGAATTGTAAAATTTGAACTTTTTAACTTCCAAACTTCTTTTCAGTTCTTTTAGTAGTGCCCAGTTTATAATAAAAGTTTGAATACTAGTTCTCATTTCATAGGACACTGTGCATTGCCCATTTCAAATTTCTGGAAATATTAATTTTAAATATTTAATAAATTAGAACTTGATTTCATACTGGCTTGTATCAGATGTTGATGATCTAGCTACATCTAGCTAACACAAAGAATAATCTGAGATTTTTCATGAGGACCCGTCAAACGGCTGGCAGGTGCACCTTAACACCATTTTATTGAAGTCAAATGTTCATTTCCTAACTCATCATTATGATGTCACAAAGAAAGAAGGATGTTGTATTAGAAACTAATCGGATATTGTCAGATTGCAGACGTTGCACTGCAATCATTTCAAGAGGTGACAATGGCTCGAGGTTCTGCTTGACACTAGTAGAGCTAACTCACAGGTTTAAAAAATATTCCGTCTTCTCGTGGAATTAGTCAAACGGGCTTGATTTTTCTTGATTGCACAATGAAATACTATTCTATCTTACTGTTAGGTCTACCTTAGTTTTCCCAGATATTAATTGTGAATCATTTTTGGAAATTGTTAGATATTATCAAGGGCCTTTACGGACTACTTCAGCTAAGGAATTGGTCTCATCGCGGACGCTTGGTCTTTGGCCATTGAGGTTGCAGACTTGAGTCCATCTTTCTTAGGAGATTTATAAGGTGTGCTTGCCCAGAGGCTGTGGTTTACGTTGGGCATTCTGTTTTTATTTTTTTTATGTACTATTAAGACATAAATTTGGATTATCGATAAAGGTGTAAAATAAAAATGGTGGCTTGAACCGGTTTGTTTTGGTTTTCCTGTACACATGAAACTGATCACAGTTGCTTAACTCAAAAATTCTTGAATATGGCATTTGACATAATTCAAATAAAATGAATAATTGCTGCAATTAAAAATGAGAAATCCCATTGAGCCCTTTGAATGTAATCTTCACTACAGCTATCATAATGTGCTACATATGTGAATGACTTGTCTAAAGTTATTGGATACAGAATTAGTAATGACAAACAGTTTTATGGCATATAGATTTTGGATAAGTGCCGTCCTGCTTTGGTTACGGACCAATCCATCTCCGGGAGCATCGTACGGAGAGGCGAGCATGCGCCAGCCGATGCTGACCCAAACTCACCCCCGGCTCCGCTGACTACTGAACTGTGGAATACATTCTGAATGGTCGACTGGATTTTTCATCTGTAAGCAATGAACTTTGAAATTTTGGTTGTTCTGCTTGTTGGAGACGAGGACAAGGCATGGGGACAGAGTGACCAACGGGATGTGGACCTTGACAAACTCCAGTATTAATGGCTCCTCCATAATTCTTCCCCTGGCAGACTATTGGAAAAAGAGGACTGGTTATGTCAATAAATGGATGACCCTGTGTAATTAGGAGGTCAGAATTCTCACTGTACCACCAGAGATCTGTAGCTCGCAAACCTACGGACAGCATCTTATTATGGTGTCTTGAGCCATTTTTCTGCAATATTGCCAAAGTGGCATTAAGCCATAGAATCATTCATTCCTTCGTTAAGGGAGCAGAAGAGATGTTGCGTCTTGTGATGGTGTAAATGTACCGGTACATGATATAAGAAAGTAGTGAATGGTTTTATAACCTGGTTGGTACAGGTACATCTAATGTGTACAGATGAAAGGGTGATTAACTAGAAGAAATAGACACTTCCCGGAGATATTAGACTCAGAATCACATCTGACGCTGGAGTCTCCAAATGTCTGACCTGGAGCTATCGGACATGGGTTGATCGAGATGAAAAGTACACTTCATGAAATTCTTTTTGTTGGCTATTCATCCCTGGTTGAATTTCATTAAACTTAAGCAGTTTACTGGTGACAATTACCATGAGTCCGTTACAATTGTTTTCTTTAACCATCCTTTCTGTCGGTTATTATGTATTGTTTAGTTTTGAGATCTTTCAGAGCTAAACCTGTGTGAAGTGGACAGTGATCACTAGTCTGACTGAAGAGTAAAGCATGGTAACAGAAAAGACTTTTGAGTGATAAAGCCCAGCATGCATTGCACATGTAAAAATTTTTTTGTAGAAAAGGGACTTTTGAGTGCTTGGGGGTTTAACGTTGTACTTAACAATTTTTCAATCATATGACGATGAAGGAATCCTTAGAGTGCATGTAATATTCCTCCTTGTTGCAGGATGCACTTCCATCGCTCTTTTATCTCGTGCTGCTTTACTGAGAAGCCGCTCCCGAAGCGGAAGATCTTCCAACTGTGCTGTCTGAACCGGTAGGGATTTTTGATTTTAGCAAAAAAAGATGCACAAAATTTACTTGAGTCAGGTGACAAGAATTCCTGAGTCTGGAAAACTGGATCAAAAGATTCAGCTTGTTTGATTTTTGGCAACTAAAAATCCAGAACTCAAAAGAACCGGACACCAATTTGTGATCTGGATCTTGAAGGATTGCTGTCATCTACATCAACCAATCAGTGACCAGGGAAATGTCACAAGATTGCAGGCAGAAAATTGTCTACCAATGATGCTACACAGTTTTCTTATTTCTTTTTTTTTTTTGACTGTGACATGACTTTGAAAGTATCATGTGATCATCTTAATTTATGCTGGTATATGATATCATTGAACCACGGGATCTGAAAATCCTATTGTTGATAGCATATGTCCCAGGTGAGCTAGGCTTTACAAGTATACATGTAGCTGACCCTGCATAAGAAAAGTTTAGACAGTGTTGTAGAAGTAGTAGTTTCTGGATCAAGTAAATAGGTTGTGTGGTCATAAATGTGAGCTTTTGCATTTAAAGAATGAGGTAAAAAGTTTGAAGAATAAGGTTGTATTCAAACCACATCTACTCTCAGTTGATCTTTCACTGGCTTATCTTGATAACGGCTCAATAACTTTCTGTTGGGAAAAGAACACGCAAATTTTATAATGACAATAAGGAAGAGAGAGAGAAGGAGAGAGAGAGAGAGAAAAAAAAAAGTGGTTGAAGTTTTCCCTAAACGTTTGTTCACACGAAACCATGTTTTTAATCTTAGCCTTCTCTTGGAGAGAATGCATAACTTTGTGGCTAGTTATTTTGCAGAGTGCATTGTTGTTGATTAAGTTTATGTAAGGTGATGCTGTTAAGATGAGTGTAGGGGGTGATAAGCCTCTGAGACTCTCTCTTGATTTACATGGACGGGAAGAGCCGTGCTTTCCCAGGGGCCCCATTTGGGGTTTGTTTGTATGAAAAATTCATCTCCTGGGCCGATACAGAGGCTGATACCATAGTCACATTGTCTGTGTTAGGGCTTGATTGATTTCGCAGACTGGCCGCTGAAGGGCCCGAATTACTACGTATATGTATGATTAGTGGGAGATTTCGCCAGCTTCAGAGAATTCATTTT
Source organism: Liolophura sinensis (assembly GCF_032854445.1). NCBI lineage: Eukaryota > Metazoa > Mollusca > Polyplacophora > Chitonida > Chitonidae > Liolophura > Liolophura sinensis. The sequence goes on from NC_088302.1 coordinate 21,753,489, forward strand.
CACCATTACTTAATATCAGATGAAAGAAAATCAATTGTAGCTAGCAAGAAAGACTTGTTTGGCAGAAAAATTTTTAAACCCCTAACAATAAAGCGGCTTTAGTGTCTGATGGAATGAGACAAAAGCCCAGTGTAAGCAGCTTTGCATGCAGCTCGAGATCCAGAGAGTTGGTACAAACTTGACGTGGCTAACTGGCAAGAGGGTCTAGTGGAGTGGGGCGGATAGGTGTGGGCATACTAGTGGTTAATTAACACTAATTGGGGATGGGGAAAGATTGGGTGGTAGGAGTGAGGGAGAGATTCGAAGAGGGAATGAATATACATCTGGGAAAGGAATGAATTTGTTATATCAAGTAATGGAGTTCCCTAATTCATTTCATAAGATTTATGTTATTTAGGGAATGAGCTATTATGCGAGGGAGGGGATTTGTCTTGTCATATGGACCAGAATAAAAACAAAACAAAACAAGAATGGTCTTGGCAGGTCTGGATTCAATAATGACATTTTCTGGGACAGATATGCTGTTGACTTAGCTGCGATTAGTGTCAGCTTACATGAAGGTAACAGACCGCAGGCAGGTTTTCATAAATCATGTACATTGGTTATGCTGATCTAATGCACCAGCCTTCACACAACACCAGCATCACACCCCCCACCCCTCACATCCCCCACCCCTTATCCTGTATTTGAATATATATTTCATTTGTGGTTAGTGTGTTAGTGCAGCCCTGTGACCAGGGAGCCTCTCACCAATGTGATTGCTTTGAGTTCTAGTCCAGGCCTTGTTGGCTCCCTTTTCTTTTGTACATGGGAAGGATTGGCAGCAACCCCCCAGGCTTTTCTTCCACCATAATGCTGGCAACTGTTCAAGTGTTGTATAATTAAAATAGCGTTTGGTTGGTGTAAAACTAAAATCAAATAAATAAATCAGTTTTTCCTTTGTAGTCTAAATTATGAAATTTAGGATGGCAGCCAAAGTGAGAAGTAGTACGTTTATTTGGCATCGTACATGTAAAATTGTCTGATGGTTGTGCTTTTTTTTGCCTAGAACGTGGAATAAGTGTTGGTCAACGTGTACTTGTGCTGAACACTAAGGAATAGTGAAAGCTTGGACTCATATGGTGGATGCTCCAGGTCAGTTATCTGAAGAAATCATCTAGGATCTCGAGTTTTGCATTCATTCAGTAATTCCTCTGGGTTGCCCTGGCATCTGGTCGTAAAAATCGGCAAAGAAGTTTTTAATTTGTGAGTCACATCAGAGAGGAGTTTGTCGTGTCCTCCTGACAGCTCCAGGACTGATTAAGATCATGATCTGGTATGTTGTATATGCCGGGCACCATTGATGCAGGAGTGCCATCTATATGCGCCATATAGCCCCAGTCTGCTCAAAACTCTACTCGGGATTGCTTTGTGATCGGGGATAATTGTGTATTTGTTTACACCTGGGAAGAAGCTCTTTGTAATGATGGATGAATCGTCTGCATGACTGCTCTGCGAGAATGCTGAACACAACAGTTGCGCTCAAATTTAATTCTGTTCGCATCGATGTAGTTTTTGCCGTCTGAAGCGGCTGTGGGAAGCGCCGTGTGACATAGTAGTGCCCCCTGTGGGGAATAAGTTTGCGTGCCTGTTTAGCATCAGCCGGCGTATTGTCAGGAAAGCTCTGCACCCTTTGCGACCTCAAGGAACAATGGACTTGTCTTGGAAAGTGAAATGTAAATTGACTTCTGGCTTTTTGGAAGGTGTCCAGTATATCTATCTGAATTTTCTTGTCGACATTTTTTCCCTGAAGTTTTTCAAACTTAAAAGAAATCAACCCCTCATCTTATATATATTGAGTGCTTTGTTAGAGAGTGCTATGTAGCCTTGCGTAGTATTTCTGCCAGGGACCTAGCCAGTGTGTTGCTTTTGTCAGGGTCCTAGTATGGTGTGGTGTTTTCAGGGACTTTGCCAGGTGTGGAATTTTGTCAGGGACATAGCCAGGTGCGGTGCTTTTGTCAAGGACGTAGCCAGATATGGTGTTCTTGTCAGGGAGGTAGCCAGGTGTGTTTTTTTTTTGTCAAGGATGTAGCCAGGTACGGTGTTTTTGTCAGGGAGGTAGCCAGGTGTAGTGTATTTGTCAGGGACGTAGCAAGATGTGGTGCTTTTGTCAGGGACGTAGCAAGATGTGGTGCTTTTGTCAAGGACCTAGACTGGTGTGGTGCCTTTTCAGGGACCTAGCCAGGTGTGGTGCCTTTTCATGGACCTAGTATGGTGTGGTGTTTTTGTCAGGGACCTGGTATTGTGTGGTGTTTTTGTCAGGGACCTAGCCAGTTGTAGTGCCTTTTCAGGGACCTAATATGGTGTGGTGTTTTTGTCAGGGACCTAATATGGTGTGGTGTTTTTGTCAGGGTCCTAATATGGTGTGGTGTTTTTGTCAGGGACCTAGCCAGGTGTGGTACATTAATTTTTGTCAGGGACATTCCAGATGTAGTACTTGTCAATGACTTATATACCTACTGTATATAAGCCAGGTGTGGTTTTCTTGCAGAATTTGACGGTCTTCCATAAGCCTGGTCGATAATTTATAAGACAAAGTCTTAACATGAAACAGCATTATGAGGAAACAAATAAATGAACGAAGTGTCAACCTGTCCAGGTACTGTTCATTTAGCAATTAGTAAATTGTTACTTAGTCTGCTGTTTTAGTACTGATGAAAGCTCTGGAGGGTACCTCATAAGCAAAAGTACCAGCAGGGCCGTTATGTGGCAAGGGAGACAAGGTGTCATCTGGCCTCACGGGGTAATCCAATCAGGGTGACACCCCTCCCCACAGATGGCTTCAAATCGGATGAAAGACGACTATGATTTAATAGCCATGGCTGACTTGAATGCTAGGAGCGCGTAATGACTGGCTGACAACTCGATATCGCCAGGCAGAATATGACCAGAAACTTGAGGGGAGCAGAACATGGCAGCTTCACCCGATTCCGCTGCTTACTTTGTCAGGGATAATTCCCATTGTGTCATTAGCTTGGCATAACGAGCATATTGATATGTGCCTGATTCAGACGTTTATCTTTTTGCGTGCCGCCCCAGAAAAAAAGCTGGCTTGATTTCTCTGTGGTATTGCTAATTTAATTCTGCTTAAAGGAATATCATAATAGTGTCTCCAGTCTAAGGCTGCCAGGATAGAAAAGACCCAGCTCGTATGAAAATCTTGGTGCGACGCTAGACGATGAATAAAATCCAATCTGACAGGGTTTTACACATGCCACACAATAGGGCATTCTGTCGACTGGGTTAGGGAAAGCCGACAGTCCGTTGGAGGACGGGGGTTCAAGTTTGTGTAAGGCTTGGCTTCAGAGTTTATTAAAAGTCTCTTGAGATAGCTTTCCAGATGAGGACAAATTTTTACTAATCACATGATGTCAGTTCTCATTTGTCCATTACAGCTTTTTCACCAATCACAAACTTTTCCCAGTGAAGTGGAATCCAGTAAAGCGCGTACCTTAAAACAGATTAATACCCTTAACTGGTTCTGTGCTTTTGTTGAATTGTTGTACAGGGAATGCACTTAAAATGGACACTTGCACTTCATTGTTCACACCATGCCTGTGACAGCATGGCAAAGCTGACAGTCTGTACATCTTCCCTATTTTCAATTTACACATGTGTAGTTTGACGGCTGTTGTAAAGACAATGTCAACTGCCTGTGTAGATTGTTGACCTGCTTCTCTTTTGTTCCTTGCGAAAGACAGATTTTTGAATGAATTTATGTTACCCTAGCATGTGCCAGCAGCCTCCAGTTTGCAAATCCTTAGCTATGTGGACTTTAGACATGTAAGATATGGTATTAAAATAGGCCCTGAAATGAGCTTTCAGGAACATATTTGAAGTCATCAGTTTATAAGATAGTTGTGCATATGTTGGAGTATGTATTTTTGATGAAAAGAACTTCAAAAGTTTATTGCTATCACTTTGAAACCACAGAGAACAATTGTGAGGACATGGTGTTCATACCTGTACAGAACTTTTGTGAAATACAGAAGTTTATGGATCTGAACAAATTTTTTTTGAAGTTTTGAAGTATATAGCGGCAGAGAACGTTTAATCTATATAAAACATTTGAGAATTTACAATGTACATGTAATATGAACTGTGTACAGAGCATAAATTGCTAAGCAACAAAATGGGCATTTTGCAGTGAAGCCATAAAGTTTATGCTACCTAAGCCATGAAGTTTATGCTACCAAAGACATAAAGTTTATGCTACCCAAACCATACAGTAGATGCTACCAAAACCATACAGTAGATGCTACCAAAGCCATAAAGCTGATGCTACCAAAGCCATAATGTGTATGCTGCCAAAGCCATAAAGTTTATGCTTCCAAAGCCATACAGTAGATGCTACCAAAGCCATTAAGTTTACACTACCAAAACCATAAAGTTTATGCTACCAAAGCCATAAAGTTTATGCTACCAAAGCCATTAAGTTTATGCTACCAAAACCATACAGTAGATGCTACCAAAGCCATAAAGTTTATGCTACCAAAGCCATAAAGGTTATGCTACCAAAACCATACAATAGATGCTACCAAAGCCATAAAGTTGATGCTATCAAAGCTAAAGAGTTTATGCTCCCAAAACCATACAGTAGATACTACCAAAGCCATAAAGCTGATACTACCAAAGCCATAACATGTATGCTGCCAAAGCCATAAAGTTGATGCTACCAAAGCCATAAAGTTTATGCTTCCAAAGCCATACAGTAGATGCTACCAAAGCCATAAAGTTGATGGTACCAAAACCATAAAGTTTATGCTACCAAAGCCATAAAGGTTATGCTACCAAAACCATACAGTATATGCGGCAGATGGAGAGGAGAATTTGTGAATGCATGAAATCCCTCACAGTGTGTAGCTGTGAAGCACTTCAGTATGATGATCATGCAGTGTGCTTTGAGTAATGATGATCACATAGTTCTTGTTCATCGTTCCGGCAATTTGGCGGTGTCAAATCTCTTTCCCAGGTAATAAACTATGTGCAACATCATTACAGAGTTCTGAAGGTTGAAGAGTGAAGTCTGTGTTGATTGTTGTTTATTTACATGTATCTTTAATAAAAACAAAAAATTACTGAAAAAATTATGGACAAATAGGTCAACAGAGTGATTTTATGAAGTGGAATGAATTGCATTAAACAGCTATATACGAGTCAGAAAAATTAAACTCTTTGCACTTAAACTTGTAGGTTCAACATTAGATCTACATGTTCATGTAAATATACAAGAACATTTGTAAAATTGAATGTGTTAATTTTACATGTACTTTTAATTGTGTCCCGCATTGTTATATTTAGAAAGGATTGTGATATAAACACATGATTCTGTGTTTTACATATGTCATGTAGAGAACGTGGTTGTATCATTTATATTACTGCGTGTGATTTTTTCCTTATATTTATATTGTAAATTGGTTTTCCATGTTTTTCATTTATTTTTTCTACATTAATTGCATTAATCTGACAGGTGGAAAATGTCATCTTTAAGGCAGTACTTTGTGTTGGAACATATTTAAATATAGTATTGTATACATACCATCATATATTTTTTAGTATTTATTATACTATATATATTATTAGTATTTATTTTCTACTCATATCTAATTCTTTTCATCATAATTCAGTTGAAATATTAAGAAGTCTAAGAATTGTGGCCGCCATAATCATTCTATACACATTTAATTTTGTTTGTGTTTGATGTCCACTTTTACCTTTTTGAGCATGGTTTATTTACTTGCGCTCTCACAATAGATATCTTTCTATAGAAGCCTCCTACAAATACTTGTGGATTATCGGCCTGTTTGTCTCAAGCAAAGTACATGTGCAACAAACTCGTCTGGAGCTCTAAACGGAATTAAGACAAAAATGTCCTTGCCGTGATTGGATTAAGCGTCCCACCGCTCAGATTGTTACTGGGTAAACAGTTAGCCCTAGGGCTGGCCATTTCCGCCTTTCTTCCTTCTCACTTAACTTTATTGGCACCAGTTGTTACCGGTACTTGTTGGAAGCTTGATTAAGCGGGCGGAAAACGAGGTTAGTTTAAGACCGCTGTTGGCCAGTTATTAATCACCCTATTTTTTTTTCATTATTCTCCACCACAGCTTGGTTCATTTATTAATTCTGGCCGGGGAAAGACGACTGCTCGCACTGAGAGAAAGAGAGAGACGAGATCCCCGAGCCAAATTGCTTCTAGATCTGGAGAAATAATAAAATTTCCTCTAGCAGAAAATGCTTAATTTTATCTCTGCTTTCTCGGAGCTTGGTCAAGAGAAAAAGCGGCCGAGTGTTGTTTATAAGAGTGTTTAAACTGTGAGGAGAAAGCAGTGTGACAGAGAGCTATGATTGGGTCAGGTCTCTCTCTCGATGCTCCTTACTACGCTCCAGCGCCGCGCTTGTCTCAACGACAACGACCAGATTATCAATATTATGTAAAACAGAGCAACGGGCGATGAGTGACAGCCTCAAATCTCCGAAGCCTACTGCGATGTTCTTGTGAACATTCTGCGTTGGTTTACGAAGGAATCTTTAGATTATCACCTCCTCAGAGGCGAACACTGATCTAATGAATTGTTATCATTATCATGGGATAAAGGCTGGCAGAGCTGTAATTGAAAACAGACTGTGAACAGTAAACATTGTAAACATTTGTATATGTTTGCATTTCAGAGAACATCGCATAATCTGTATATTTGCAACTCCTATGGAGTTCTGTTTTGAAATAAGAGTATTTGCGTGAAAATCTTTAAGTGGAATTTGTGGCACTGGCTGTTGAGAAATGAGTTAATAAGGTGATATTTGAGAAAGGGAAGGTTAAGTGCTGGCTATCAGTGGGGGGGGGGGGGGGGTAGTTACATTATCACACACCAGTTTTATCCTCCCAGGACTCAGGGATGGGGCCACATCGCTGACACCTGTCACTTCAAGGCTGGTGGAAAAAAAAACTCTTGTCAGTTGTATATTAGTTTATAACAAAACCATTACAATTCTTTGACACAAATGGGAACTCTTAATGGGAGGAAAAGATAACAAAATTTGATCTGTACATTTTTGTTTACAGTGTAGGTGGAGAGAACTGGAAACAGATATAGACGCTTTTATTCTGTACCGTAATATAGGCATTATATATGTAGATACTTGTAGGTGTCTCATCAGCTATCAATAAACTTAACCTAGCTAGTCAGGAACAAAACATTTTGCTAAAATGTAATACTATTCATCTATTTGGGGGCATTTTAGTTTTCTTCCAGAATCTATTCCTGTTGATAAGAAGGGGAAATGGAAGAACTGAATGTAGCAAATAAATAAATTAGAATGCATGAAAGTTTAATGAAATAACACTGTAATGTGTGGGTATTGAGTGTCTTGTTAAACGAAAGATTATATTTAAGTGTACATAGCATAATTTATAAGATGACCTGTACACTATGATGTTAAATCTGTGGCGTGTGTAATGTATTTAGTTTCTTGCTGATACACATACAGAACGCTTGACTTGTTTCATTTGGTGGTAAAATTTTGAATTCTGCTTTTTTAACAGTTTATGTGGCAAAACCTGTGCTATTTATCAATTTTGCTTTCAGTTTTCAGACTTTCGCTATAAACCAAACAGACTTAGTAGAGTTTTTTTTTTGTTTTTTTGTTTGTTTTAGGCCCCTCTGATGAGCGCGAGTTCCAGGCAGAAACTCGTCAGCTGCTGGATATTGTCGCCAGGTCCCTGTATTCAGAGAAGGAGGTACAGTACTCTGTGGGCGTTTGACCGTTTGACCGTCAGGGTTATGGTTTTGTTATCTTGACCTGTGCACGTATCTGTAATAAACATGAACGTTATAAGGGTGACCACTATTGCCAAGTCAGTGTGCCATGCCACTTTAATGTTAGGAGCCATTTCTACTTGGAAACTACAGTCACTACACTTACGAACCACTGCCATTTCACTTACAAACCACTGCCATTTCACTTACAAACCACTGCCATTTCACTTACAAGTGTAATGGCAGTGGTTTGCAGCAATTCCAGATAAATGCCACTATCATTTTACCTAAAAAAAACCTGTCATTTCTACACACAAACCACTGCATTTCCATTTCAAACTAGAATTTTACTTAAAACTGGATTTCCACTTGCATGTACAAACCAAAACATTTTCACTTACAAATCACTGTAATTCCACTTAAAGCATGTCCAAACTATTTCATTTCCACCGTGCAAACCGCTTAAATTCTGCTTATTATCTACTGCATTTCCACTTGCAAACCACCCCATTCCAGTTACTAACTGGAGCAATTTCGCTGTACATTTAAAAGTCACTGTCATTCCGCTTACAAACAAAATTGCATTTCCACTTTTAAGCTACTCCCAGGCAAGTGAGACAGATATATGACATTTCTAAGACAGAATTTTGAGCTTGTATATGTAATCTGTCAGGGAAGTCTGTTCATTCCCAAAGGAACTAAACTCTTGCAGTTATAGATTGCTTATTACAACCCTGCTACATGGTGCAGGTTGATGTCAAGTTTTGAATATCAGTGGGAAATGACAAAATGTTATTGCACTCTAATCGCCTTTTTGAAACTTCATAGACTATGCATGTGTCCCTTGAGTCAGTTGTCTAAGGCTTTGCAAATGATGAATTATGAAAAAGGATTGGCTTTTTGGAGAGTTTTTTTTTGTGTCGAAATTAAGATACTGGTTGTCAAATTGTATTATTGACTAGACTGATAGATTGAGTGGTATAAAAAGAATACTTCGTTTTACCT